>NC_066538.1:9937660-9947660 GCF_024679095.1 Eriocheir sinensis
TCATGATATAAGTATGAAATCTCATCACCGAAGATATTTCATACCCCGAAGTTTTTTCATACAACACCGGGCCACGCATGCGCAGTAAGGTGACAACGTTTTTTTCTGAGAGGCGGAAAAAAAGTAGCGATTATCGCTAGTTTGGTTACAAAAGTAACGAAGATACCGATATATATTTAAATAAGTAGCGGATGGCCGATAACCCGATTTTGTTATCAGCGATAAAGTATCGCGGTAACTTATCGCGATAACGCCCAGCTATGGTCTGAGGTGAGCATTATCTAGCACTGGCAACCTGCAGGCCCACAGCGTGTGATTGCGTGGATAATATATGATACTCTGTGCATACGAAACAGTCATCTTTATCAGTAATATGCTGACAACAGTAACAAATAACGTCAATTATAGTAGATTTTAAGGTAAAATTTATTAGTACTGACGCAAACAGTTGTTTTGTTAATTTATAAGATTGCCGATTAAAATTATTAATCAGCCTTGGCTTTGTCCGCCATCGAAAAAATTAGCAGGCTTAATATTAACAAAACAGCTGTTTAAGTTATTAGAAATAATTGTTAACTCAAAATCGACTATAATTGACGGTATTTGTTATTGTTACCTGCGTATTATTGATACTTAATGATTGTGTCCTATGACTATCATATATTACCCACGCAATCCGACGCGCCGTGGGGCAGTAGGTTGCCAGTGCTCGATAATGCACACCTCAGACTTTGGTAAACCGACTTTAATTGCTGATTGGGTGACAGCCCTCGCTCCCTGCTGCTCAGGAAGCTGCGCAGAATGGTTACTTTCCACCGACCCACGTCCACTCGGAAGAGCTTGGAGGTTATATCTCTGAATTTAAAGTTTTGTCATTTCCTTGATGTATTGGGCTTCCAATATTGCTAGTCGTCTTGAGTCTGCACAGTTGTCTAGTATTTCTCTGTTGTCTTCTAAATATATATTGTTATGGTTGCTCTGTGTTCGTCTCGATGTTTTTTTTTTTTTTTTTTTTGGGGGGGTAGCTCCGTTTGCCAGGTGAAAAGTCAGACTTCGACATGTCAATGTATGAAGAATTGAGGACTGCACAGTTTCCTCTTTTGTAGGAGAACGTATGCACGACATGTTACTTCTGAGTTGTCTATTTGGGGCTATTTATTAGTAGGAGTTCACTTGTCTCCTTATTTTTAAAGCACACATTTCTTTATTTTTCTTCATTTTACTATTCTGGAGACAGGACCTATCCTACTGTTGCTCCCTTCCAGGCCCTTCCCGTAAAGTAATAGGTAATGAGTCGTATTTACTGGTCCGTTGAAGCCGGCTGAAAGTGGAAGGCGTCGGCGGTGTGTGTGTGTGTGTGTGTGTGTGTGTGTGTGTGGGAAATGATAGAGGAGGCCAGTCCATCTGTTCATTCATATGTGGCACAAAGGTAGGTGCTCTGAACGGAGGTCTGGCCTCTGGTAGTACCTAACCCGGAGTGATGAGGCGTTCTAAAGATTTATTCCCTTATTAAGGGTCTATGTACCTGCCTGGGCTGGCTTTACGTGCAGGAAGGGTTGGTACAAGAAAACCCCAGAGGTCCTTTAGAAGTCTATTGAAGGAAATACAGTGGTGTACAAAGTTAGCGGACGAGCGGTAAGTGTCTACTCTAGACTGACTGAGGGAATACTGACTACCTTGGTGGGAAACATAACACTCGCTGGCGCGTTGCCAAATCAAGAGGCAACGTTGCAGGGTTGAACTGGAACCTAGCTATCTGCTAACCTACACCTCCTTCCCCCCTTTAAGCTCATAGCAGGGTCTTGAGCTTCATTATTGTGGGGTCCTCTGGCGTTGGCGAAGGCGCCCCGAACGTCGAGGGGGCGGAGGGTGTTGGATGACTACCCCGTCTACGGCAGGGGTGGCAGCTTGGTCCCCCGTTAACACTTGGCACCGGGCGCAAGTGTATCCTGTTGCGCAGGAGGGTAGGGATGGGCAGGAACCGTTAATTTGAGTACCGGTAGTACCGGTACCGAAAAATCAGGGACCGTTTGTACCGGTACCGGTACCCAAAATATTATTTTTTTTTATCTTAATGCCGTCTGATGAAATTCCTAAATAAATTTTCTGTAAAGAAAACTCTCTCTCTCTCTCTCTCTCTCTCTCTCTCTCTCTCTCTCTCTCTCTCTCTCTCTCTCTCTCTCTCTCTCTTAGCATATGTATACGTAGTTGTTATGGATGTACTCACAGTCTAATAACAGTAACAATATATATTAGTATCCTAAAAAAAAAGATTCGGGCATGAAGAATCATCCAATAAATCCAATAATAAAATAATGGAGACGGGAGCGATGATGGAAACGAAAAGCAGGACAAAATGGTGGGAACTTGGGAAGACGGAAGCGAGGCAGTGACTCAGCAGCCAGCACAACATTCAAGGCTTATCGTCCCACAGGGCCCATACCGGTACCGCATGGAGACTGGCCAGCCCCGCGCGCCGCCGAGCGCCACCAAGATCCAAACGGTACCAGCACTAGCGGTAATGGTCAGTGCCGAGTGATCATGAGCCTTCCCGGCACTGGGTACCGGTACCGGGTGCCGAGAAGAATCGATTCAGCCGGCACCTGGTACCGGTACCGGGTGCCGAGAAGAATCGATTCAGCCGGCACCCGGTACCGGTAGCCAGTGCCGGGAAGACTCATGATCACTCGGCACTGACCATTACCGCTGGTACTGGTACCGTTTGGATCTTGGTGGCGCGAGGAGATGAACATCAATCCACTCTTGTGTGTTGTTGGCCTTGACTTGTAGCTGCACCTGCACGGAACCGATTGCTGGCTGCATGGGGGAGCCATCGGCGACATACGTCTGCGTCTGTGGAGGCGGCTGAAGATCGTCGGGTGTCTAGCCAATGCTGCGGAGGTGATCGGGGACGATGATTTTTGTGTCGGCGCCCGTATCAGGCAACATGTTAAGGTCACCTGTCCCCTTGTCGTGGGTGACGCTGACAACGACAGGCGGGGATGTCGCGGAGGAAGCTCTGACGGTGGCGATGACGCGTCGTACGCCGCTGCCCTTGGAGTTGCGGGTAGCTGACCCATTGGACCGTGCTTGTCCTCCCTTTGCTGACGCACCCCCGGCGTCCTTGTTGGAGCGGCAGCATCGGTCGTAGTGACCCAGTTTCCCACAGTTGCTGCATGTGGCATTGTGTGCGGGACAATGTTGAGTCCTTGGTAGGTGTCCTTTTCTGCCGCAGTTGCCACATGTGGTGTTAGCGGCAGGGCAGTGTCCCTTGTCGTGCGAACCACGACAGCTGTTGCAAGCACCCTTTGGAGGTGTCGATGACCGTTTCGAGCGCTGTTTGACTTTTTTGTCCTTCTTGTACCTGGACACAGCACAAGCAGATGTGGGAGTGGAGGTGATGGCGGTGGCAGTGTGTTTTGCAGCCTGGTAGGCGTAACAGTGTTGCACTACCTCGTCAAGTGACTGTGGGAATGATACTGATGAGTTCCTGGATCAACTCTTGGTCACTCACGCCCATCAAGATCACCTGTTTGATCTGCGTTTCTTCACAGTCATTATCACCTCCTTTACACACGTCCACTGCTCCGCGAGGTTCTTGACCCGGACGAAGAACTCGTTAAAACGCTCCCCGACTTCCTGACGGCACCTGAACAGCTCACGTCTTCGTAACGCCCCGTTGGTTTGGGCCTTGAAGTGTTTGTCCAGCGTTTTCAGCACGTCCTATATGGGTGTGGTGTCGTCCTGGGGAACTTGAAGGCGATAGAGGAGGGTATGGAGCACTTCTGGACTGAGGCAAGTCCGTGGTTGTATGTGACATTTATCCAGAGATAACGTTGCCAGATCTGTTGTGACCGCGTAATCTTGCCATCGACGGCGCCATTCCCGAAACGCCTGGGTCCGTATCCTCACGAGCTATTAACTTTTACCCTTAAAGTTACTATCAAAGTTAATAGTTTCAATTTATTAAGAATCATAGCTATCCTCGTCAACTTTGAGTGTAAGTATTAGCAAATCCTGGCTACTATTATCTTCTTCTTCTTCTTCTTTATGGCGGGCTCGTTGCTAAGGACGCCTCCGTGCAAAACGTAAACATCCGACATGAATTAAGTAAATATTTCAAAAGAAAAATAAAGAAAACATGTATAAATATACAACAAAAACATAATAAATGGCAAACACAAGAAAATATTGAGTTTTGTCGTCAATACCCTTATCTCCCCTCCTGCGTCACAACTTGCTCTGCTGAGATTACCGCATCATAACCACGTCATCTGCCCCAATGAGCACATCTGCGGGCCGGAGAACCAGCGCAGAAAAGGAGTAAGTTTAATTGGTCGCCAGATGAAACAGTCTTCTTACATCAAATTCAAGAAAAAAGACGTATAATCAGAGGGTGTTATGGGAAGAGTATCACCCCTGAGGATAAGAAGAGAGCGTGGACTGAAGTGGCAGAAGCTGTAACAAGGTTAGTAATCACATATTCATGGTTCAATTAGCTTACAAACTAACCTAACCTAATCAATTCGGTATTTTTTTGCATAATAACACAACCACTGACCTTCCAAACAGAACATACCTTTTTATTCTTTGCATTCCGTATCTGAATAGTTTCATTATGACCATTTCTGCCACAACCCCCTCTTCCTCAACAACCTAACATAACTAAACCTAACCATGCCAAACCTGCCCCGTCCTACCGAACACATCCTAACTTAACAGGCCAAGTTTGTTGGGGGGGGAAGAGGGGGTTGGTATAGATAGTTAAGGCATATTTGCCCTTTTTTTATTCTTTATTTATTTTTATTTGTTTATTATTTTTTTTATTGGGGGAAAGGAATGCTAGGCATGCCAGACTAGGGACACTTTTACAAGTACTTTATGTCAAGACTATATGGGAATAGGTAGGTTTCGTGAGAATGGTAAAATATGATTAAAATAGTATATTTATAGCATTGGTCAAACAGATTATGGTGATATAATGTTAGATTGGAATGTACTCAAGATAATGAAATTAAGGTTAACGCTTTTATTTATTTTTGATACATATTCACATATTCATGATTCAAGTAACTTGCAAACTAACCTAACCTCGTCAAATGGGTATTTTTGTATACGAACACAACCACAGAGTTTCCAAACAGAACATACTTTTTCCTACTGCTCCATGTGAATAGCATCATCATGACCATTTTTGCTGCAACCCCCACTCCCTCAACAATCTAACATAACTAAACCAACTCCTGTTAAACCTGTCCTACCTAACACGTCCTAACCTAACATGGTAGGTCCCTAAGTTTGTTAGGGTGGAAAGGGGGTTAGTATAAGAGAGTCAAGTCATATTTACCTGTTGTTTTATTTATTCCTTATTTAGATTTTTTTTTGGGGGGTGGGTGGGTTGGGCATGCCAGACTCTCAAAATTTTTACAAGTATTTTATGTTAAGACTATATCGGAATAGGTAGATTTGATGAGAATGGTAAAGTAAGATTAAAATATTATTTTGATAGCATTGGTCAAACAGTTTCTGGTGATATAATGTTAGGTTAGAAGTACTCAAAAGAATGGAATTAAGATTAATGCTTTGAATTTTTTGTATAGCTGTATTGTGTAATATCATCCTACTTAGAGAAAAGCATTTTAGAAAAGTAGGTAATGAAAAGTAGTATTTATGGCCATGTTCATAACAACTAAAAAGTTAATGTCTTATGATGCATGTAAATAATATACCGGTACTGATTTAGCTTTCCATCACAGCATGTATTAAATGTTATTGGAGAAGGTATGGGAAATAAATAGCATGCCATAGTGAAACGATTAAGAAACTTGCTTAACATTTATACCCTGACAGTGCCTTCCCTGCGAGTGGACCCCGAACGCAGGATGACTGTGAGAGGCGTCGGTACAACGTACAACAAAAATTAATGCCTCGCATTGCCAAGTACAAGAATGAAAAGCGGCAAACTGGTAATTTTTTGT
This sequence comes from Eriocheir sinensis, assembly GCF_024679095.1. Classification (NCBI taxonomy): domain Eukaryota; kingdom Metazoa; phylum Arthropoda; class Malacostraca; order Decapoda; family Varunidae; genus Eriocheir; species Eriocheir sinensis. The sequence goes on from NC_066538.1 coordinate 9,943,639, forward strand.
TGTTGTTATGTCTTTAAATGTAAAACTTATATTACTTAGTTTATTATGTGCTCACAGAATGCAGCTATACTGGCCACAATGCCTTTATTTCAGCTTAAAGTTAATAAGTTCATAGCAGTGAGCTGCATATTTGATATAGATTTTTTTTTTAATTTTCATCTGTCAATGACTATCAATCTATCTAAATACCTTGGTTATCTTCCCCCAATGAAGGGTGGTAGCCAAGACAGGCACACCCTCACTCACACATTCACACTCATGTACACCACTCTCTCAGCTGCACAGCCCCTGAGGGGGTAAAAAAGGCCCTCACTGCCCTCACTGAATGGGGGATTAGCTGCACAGTTCAGACAGGGAACTTCCACACCAAGGCCTCACAGCATACACTGGTTTACCCTTGCCGTTTCATAACAATGACATTTCCCCCAGCACCTGAGTGCCCCATACGTGTGGCACCACAGATACGCAGGCAACTACCTAACTATGACATTAACTGTGGTAGATAAACTGGTGTATGACATCATAAGCTGCTCGTCTCATGTATTTGAAGGGGTACCAGAGCCATTCAGCATTGACAAAGCTGAAACAGCAGCAGCAGTCAAGCAGCAGTGAAATATTGACTGGCCTGTATGTTTTTGGGCAAAAACTTTTATATTCTCATTAAAACAATTTATTAATCACTCTTAAATTCATATTCTTTGTAAATACACACTTTATCAGTCAATTATTTTACAACCAATAACAAATAGTGGAATATTTTTGTTAATAAGTAATATTTCACCTTTAAGACCCCTTTTCTTCAACTACGTACCTATTTAACCCGTCAGCTACGAATGACATGGATTTGGCTTTCACTGGAAGCCTGGTAACATAATAGTCCCAGGTCTTTCTCTGCCTCTGCGGTGGATAGTGGAGTGTTTCCCATGTGGTATTGGTATGCTGGATATCCCCTCCCAAGGTGTAGGACTACATTTTCTTCACTGAATTGTAGCAGTTCCATTTATGTAGTTTGGTGATGTTTTCTTGTAGGAAATCCGCAGTTAAGGGGTTAAGTTACATGCATTAATCATGACTAATATATGACGCTTTTTTTCAGCCCCGCTGCTGTGTTGCTAGAGACCATCCCAGCACATTGTTCATTACTTGTGGAAAAGATACCATCAGCTGCTCCGGCAACAGCCACTGCTTCAACATCTGCTGGCCCTATGACACCAGCCACTGCTTCATCATCTGCTGGCGCAATGACACCTGCCACTGCAAGGGATGACAATGAGGCTGCTCCACCACAGTCACCACCTGCTTCATCGGAGTTAAGAGATGCCTTTCATAGGGCAGCAGTATAATTTTTTGATGTTGGGGATGAATATTACTGCCTCAAGGCTATGATTTTGTCACTTTTTTTGTTATTACTGATGAGGTTAGGGTGGAAGGGTGAAAAAAATCTCTGCTGTTTTTCGACAGAAATGGTTAGCAAATTCATTCAAAGCCCAAAATTTACCAGAAAAAAAATTGTGTGCCTTTGTGAGTGGGTTCACTTGAGATTGGGCTCCAATACACCTCCGTGGTCTAGTGGTCAGCATGCCTGGCTTCTACGCTCTACGCTTCTACGTTCGAATCCCGGCCCGGGCAGTCGGCGTGCAGCTCACCCAGCTGATCATCCTCCCTCTCGGGCTGGTCGATAAATGGCTACCTGGGGAAACCTGGGGAAACTGTGGTAACCCGGATGTCACACTGGCCCTGTGTCCCGGGGTAATGGACTCCCTCCCACCACAGGCTCAAGGGCCAATGTTACGGAGATGAGCACCGAGGCCACACGCTGCTACAGCGTATGCCCCAACTTTACCTTTACCTTTATTGGCTCGACTGACAGACATGGCTTTGTATGTCGAAGGTCACTGGGTCAATACCCACAGCCAGCACTCTCTAACTTGGATTTTTCTGAGTTCCCTAGAGCCTAGATTAATTTTTCGGTGTCAAATGAGGAGATTTGCACCGACACCCAGTTGTGGGTTTTACAAGTTACGTTGTTACAATCAGGGGCGTCATTTGGACTTCAAAAGTGGGAGGGACATTAGGGCAGACAGTTTATATATATATATATATATATATATATCTATATATATATATATATATATATATATATATATATATATATATATATATATATATATATTTTGTTTTTGTTTTTTTTGTTTACCATCATTAGCTTATAACACCTTTAGGCACCGATCATATTTGCATTTTATGTAGTCTGTGATGCAGGCAGGATATTCATTAGCACCTAATTAGACTCATGCTGCTCTCCAGTGCTCTCTGATGCACTCGCAATCAAAGATGTGGTATACCTATATGTTAGCATTGAGTAATCTTAGGTCACTTGGTAAAGTGTTCACCTAAGTCCGACCCAAGCTGACAACATAAACCTAAGCGTGTTTGCAAGCTGAGTGCTTAGAATATTGGCATAATAATAAAAGATGCTGAAAACTGGATTCCACTACTTTATTGAATATATGAGTAATTATATACTGAATTTTTAATGGAGCCAAGATAAAAAAGCTATGTTTTTCAGTGGTCATACCATGATCTCAAGAAAATAAATAGGTTGACATATATAATTAATTACTGCATATTTTGGTATGATGACCATTGCACGTTAATACCATAGCTTTGGTAACATTGAGTAATCTTAGGTCACTTGGTAAAGTGTTCACCTAAGTCCGGCCCAAGCTGACAACATAAACCTAAGCGTGTTTGCAAGCTGAGTGCTAATTGGCATAATAATAAAAGATGCTGAAAACTGGATTCCACTGCTTTATTGAACATATGAGTAATTATATACTGAATTTGTAATGGAGCCAAGATAAAAAAGCTATGTTTTTCAGTGGTCATACCATGATCTCATGAAAATAAATAGGTTGACATATATAATTAATTACTACGTATTTTGTTATGACGACTATTGCACATTAATACCATAGCTTTGAATCCAATGATGAAAATCTTCAAGCAAGACACAAATAGCAACAGATTGGTCACCAATTCACTCAGTAAACACAATAATAAATTCACAATAAAGTTGTTTTTCCACTTGGAACTTTGTAAACAGGAACCAAGTAACCTCGTTTTGCTTCACTCATAAGTCATGCTGTACGCGATGTGGTCACCTCGACCTTTCGTTCCTCCTCCCTCACACTGGCAGACGTCACTAACAAGCTTTCTTACCACCATTATCTCAATACGAATAACCGGCAGGAGTAATTTGTTTTTCTAACTTGATTTTAAAGCAACAATAATTATAAAACATTTTAAATTACATTTTAATGCAATTTTAATGCCATCTTTTTCATTTTCATGTGTGTACCTTTCAGCTACAAATAAAAGTTTTTTTCCCATGTTTTGTTTTCCTTAACTCAAATATTTCACATTTTAATCAATAACAAAGGCACCAAACACTAATTGTATGTTCAAGCTATGTAAGTTTTTTTTTTTTTTTCTGTTCGCATAAACTGCTTGGTTTCCTTTGGTGCCATTATTTTCACATGGTTGCAGTCTATCACTCCCACAACACCGGCAAGTTGGTAAAATTTTGCTTGCTCTTTACGGATCTCCGCCCTATCAAGGGGAGACTGGATAAACCTCCCGACTACCTACGGGGCACTGAGGGCGGCCAGATTTTTCGCAATCACCCTGCTTACACTAATCTGGCTTACCCCAAACTCATCACTTGAACACTGCAGCATTTTTTCTGTAGCCAAGTATCTTTATGTCAAAATCACTTTCAGCCCCGGGGTGAGGGAATGTTCCCTTTGAACTGGATCTTGTAGCTCTCTTCCCACCAAATCAATCACATATTTCATTCCTGCATGGTCTAATATGTATCTCTTGACAAGTTCACCATCGTTATACAGTTCCAAAGAGTCCTTTCGGACTCTAAATTGCGGAGGTGGGCTGGGCGAGGAGCTCCGGCGGCCATGTTGTTATGGGTCTGGGTCTGGGATTCACTATCAACTTTACTATTAAGT
>NC_066538.1:9952660-9998483 GCF_024679095.1 Eriocheir sinensis
GGAGTTGGCAACTGGAAAAAATGAGTCTTTTGAACAATGAAAGCATCAAGTTCTTCCTACCACATTCAGAGGTGATAGTAATGTCTGGGGTAAACCTTTCTTCAGCTTCCAGCCTGAGGTCATGTAGTTCATGTTGGAGGAGTTTTCTGTCAAAAAATGGTAAGTAAAGCAGAGTACAGTCATCGCCGTATCAGTGAATAAGACATTTTTTTTATGGAAAGATTATTAATGAAAAACAGAATGATAGCAGAAGATAAAACAGAGCCCTACAAAACAACTATTAATAGGTTTAGGGAAACACTAGTGACCGTCAACCACAGCACTGATAGATCGGCAGAAAGGAAACTGGAGTTAGAAGTATAGGGAGAGGGGTGGACTCCGAATTAGGGTAGTTTGGAAACAAATTATATGTGTCAGTCTTTGTCAAGAGCTTTCAAGATGTCTAAGGCAATAGCAAAAGTTTCACCGAAATGACTAAGAGAGGATAACCAGGAGTTAGTTAGGAAAGCAACATCACCAATAGAACAACTACCCTTGCTAAAGCGGCCATCACATAATTTACTATTAGGTCATACGGTGCTAGATGTTTAATAACTTTCATGTCAAGGATTGTTTCGATATCTTTTGTAAGACTAAAAAGTAAAACTACAGGAGGATAGTTTGAAGGATTACAGTGTTTTCCCTTCTTAGGCACAGGGTGTAAACATATATACTTCCAGACAAAAACAAAAACAAAAAAACTAGATGATGAAAGGTAGAGACGAAAAAGTTTGACCAGGCAGGGTGTCAGCACGGAAGCACTATTTTTTTTAAGGACAACTGGGGGGCGTTCTATCGGGATCATAAGCTTTCTGAGGATTGATGCTAAACAGGGCATATAAAAGATCATTCTTAAGAATTTTCATAGTAGGTAGGCATAGTGAAGTCAGAGGGAGGGTTGAGTAGGAGGAATATGCCATGAATCGTCCAGATTGAAATTATAGAGAAAGTTTGAGCGAAGAGTTCAGCTGTAGAGATAAATGTAAAAGCAGTAGTAGTCAGGGAGCATAAGTGCCGTGGGAATTTTCTGCTGAAAGCAAGACACCAGTCTAGATCTCTTCAGGGGACCCTAAAGAACAATAAAAAACAGGGTGGCAGTCTGGCAATCTGCTCTGCACAGCATTACGAGATATTACATGAAGCAATAGATTTGATGCAACTTTTCAACGAAGTTTCGGGGTAGGGGAAATATAAATGACCATAATTCTATCTAGAAATGACTTAGACAGACATATGACCACAAAATTTTTGTTTTAATCCACTTTAGAAGTTTAAATAATTGATATGCAAATTAAGTCATTTGTGTCGTCACCAGGGGTCAAAAGGTCATGGATTTTGGAAAGCGTTTAAAATCAGGCAGCCAGCTAGTGGTGCTAACAATACGAATTGAAAATGAGAAACAAAATGTTTTATTGACCTAAAATTTGTTGTATAGGTATCATTCTATAAAACCAAATCACCCATGGTCGATTAATTACCAAGGTAGTTTTTTTTTAAGTCACTTTATTACACCTAAATAATATCTATTTTAACCTAAAAAGTAACTTGCAATGTACAAAAGCCTTACAAGAATTGTCTGCAGTACTGAAAATTCACAAGTAATAATGCTCGCTATGAAAACTCTTCGAGAAATATCCCCAATACTGAATCCTCACATGCAGTGTCCACCATATTGAATCTGCACACGCCATGTCCACCTTACTGAATCCTCACAGGCAAGTTCCACCATATTGAATCCTCATAGGCAATGTCCACCCCACAATATACATCAACTACATCATCTGCATTTCCATATTCACAGTCTCTGGCACATCAGATAAATTACTGAAACATGTCGCCATCTTCAACCCCATCCTCCTCCTCATCATTTTCCTCATCCTTATCCACTGGGTTCACTTGTTCCATATTTGCACATGCCTCCTCAACGCCGGAACAGCCACACATATCAGTGCAGCTCAACCCTGCCTTAAGGCAGCTGCACCTTGCGGTTTTGCACCTCGTTTTTTTTGTGCAGCCACACTGGAGTACAGATTTTGGTGCTGGAAGTTGCGTGGTCATGACTGGAGACCACACGCCCCCTTCTAAATGCCAGCCATATTTTTCTGGGGATGGGATCTCTGGGTTTGCAACTAGGTCATTGTTCCAGATAATGGCCTGGTAGTGAGCCCGTAGAATTGCTTGACGTAGTGCATCCTGTGTAGGTGGTAACCGTTCCGATTGTGCCTGCTTCTTAGTAAACAGCCACCACCTCATCTTCTCTACCTTTGAAATCTAAATTTGGGGTAGATAAACCTGACACAAAAGAAGCACAGATCTTTGTTATGAGGGACAGACTGAGAACGAGTAAAGGTGCCACTAGTAGACGAGTCACTGGGTCAGGATTCTCGTCTGGTACCCTTGGATGCCATTCGCTTCTCATATCGTTCCTTGGCCCAACTGCACATTTCAGCATGGGTCGTGTCTTTATAGCACGTTATATGTAAAGTCGCTGATAACGATTCAAGATCATGGCAAGTAACATCACCAAGCCGTCTGCTTATTCCAAGATAGTCTTTATCGCCATATTGACCACGCTGTCTGATGCAGTTCAGTATCTTCTCATAGTTAACAGTTTCTCCTCTAGTTCCTCCCCTGTCCCTGTTTGGCAGATAATGCAGAGTGAAAAGTTAGTTTCATATCGTGCTACCTTTGCAGCTGGCACTTGAACTTATGTTGCTCTCTTCATAATAGTAGAAGATGAATGCCGTTGTAATCACTCGTATTCAGTGTAATAGTCTATGCATATTCAGGTTGAACTGGAGGCCCGAGTTTTGTACCATATAGATGGCGAAGCTCTTCCAGGTACAGTGCTCACCTGGAACAAAGAAGAAATTCATAGAGGTTAGGTGTTACTCTGCATTTTACTCTAGCTATGATGTTTTATCAAAAATGATGTGAGTAGATAAACTCCAATTGAAATCCCATAGATAAGAACTGATCTGGAAAGGATATAGAAAAAAAATAGATAAATTAGTTGGATAAATGTAGTAATTCTCCGGAGCTTTTCTTGGACTCTGCGACGCTGTTCAACCTTTGAAAATTTGGCACAACAGCGAAAACTGTGTGACCACTGGTGATGACATCAATGACCCAGTTTGGATTTCATTTAACTAGACGTGTAGATTGGACTAATACAAAAACTTTAATAGGTCATCTGTTTTTCTTGGTCATTTCAAGGCGGTGTTATGGCCATTTATACTTTGCCTATACCTTTAACTCGTTTATTTCTGACTATTAAAACTTTGGCCTATTTTTCTTAGCCACAGAAAAGCTAAATTGCTAAATAATCGATCATGGGTGATTTGTTTTTTACAGAATGATACCTATAAAACAAATTTTAGGTCTATAAAGCATTTGGTTTCTCATTTTGAATTCATATTGTTAGGATTGTTAACCGGCTGCCTGATTTTAAGCACTGTCCAAAATCCATGACCTTTTGACCCCTAGTGACGTCACAAATGACCTAATTTGCATACCGACTATTTACACTTCTAATGTGGATTAAAACAAAAAAATTGATGGGTAATACGTCTCTCTAAGTCATTTCTAGACAGATTTATAGTCATTTATATTTCCCCTACCCCCAAACTTCGTTGAAAAGTTGCATCAAATATATTGCTTCACGTAATGTCTCATAATGCTGTGCAGAGCAGTTTGCCAGACTGCCACCCTGATTTTTATTGTTATTTAGGGTCCCCTGAAGAGATTTAGAATGGTGTCTTGCTTTCAGCAAAAAATTCCCACGGGATTGTATTTCATGCAACATGCCCCCTGACTATAGGGCCGTAATTTCGAGGTAGCAAGAAGGGCTACAGCCCCCCATTGTTTTATATATCGGCCTCAAAGTGCCGCTATTATAACTTTTATTAAAAAAAAAATTCACTAAACAGCGCATGATCGCTTCGCAAGCCCCCCTCCCCCCCATCATAAACTTATGATGCCCTCTAACCCGCCCAGAAATCTGCCAATAATACAGACCTTAACAGTGTTACTGTCGTCAGGATTAAGGAGAGGTAGAAAAGATGAAGAGGTAAAAATGTTAGAGATACTTTTGGCTAGCTGTCATTTTGATATTAAAAAAAAATCGTATCTAGGTGTGTGACCGACGTGTGCAGTGTAAAGATCAATCAGATGAGCTGGACTGTTCCACGGTCAAGTGGCCACGAGGATACCAGCCCACTCTACCGCCACCCAGTTCAAAACCGGATTCTCCTCTACCCGTCTACCTTAACATAAGTCTAAGGTAATGTTTTTGTAACCATGTTTTATTACTTCGGTTCCTTTATGTCATACCTTTCTGCCTAATGTAGGCATCCTACCGTTGAAACATGTAAAACAAACTATATATATTTTAAGATACAAGAATTGAGTGCCAGTAGTCAATTTAAATGTGTACCATACACCGTATACACCACAATTGTGTACCCCATCACTATGTCACGAAAATGCTTCAGGGCCCACACAATGGCAAGATCCTCTAGGTGGGTAACATAATAGTTCTTCTCCAGAGCTGTAAGTACTCGACTGGCGAACGCTATCACATGCTTTTTGCCGGACTTATCTGTTTGCATCAGAGCGGCTCCTAGTCCACTAGCCGAAGCGTCGGTACAAAGCTGAAAGGGGTCCTTGAAATCCGGAAGGACAAGGACCGGAGCCTGTGTAAGCGCTTTCTTTAAATCCCCAAAGCTCGTTTGTTGAGCTGGGAGCCACTGAAATGGTACGTCTTTCTTTAATAGATGGGTCAGGGGACTCGCGCGTGCTGCGAAGTCCTTTATAAAAGGCCTGTAATAACCTGCGACACCCAAGAAAGACCGTACCTTGTCCGCAGACGTTGGCTGAGGGAACTCGGCAATAGCCTTTATTTTTCGTCCACTGTGTGGATGCCGAATTCGTCCACGACATGCCCCAAGAACTTGATCCGAGGCTTTAAAAATTCACATTTGGTGATTTTGAGCTATAATCCGACCTCTTGAAGTCTGTGTAGGACTGCTTTTAGTGTTTCCATGTGTGCATGCACGTCTTTACTTGCTATGATGATGTCGTCTAAATACACATAGACAGAGTTGCCCAGCAAGTCACCAAAAATACTGTTCATCGTCCTTTGGAAGGTCAAGGAAGCTCCTTTGAGCCCGAACGGCATCCTCGTCCACTCATAGTGGCCATGAGGCGTGCTGAAAGCCGTTATTTCACGTGACTCGGGGGCCATGGGCAGTTGCCAGTAGCCACTGACCAGATCAAGACTCGTAAAGACTTTATTTCCTCTACCGAGACACATCAGAAGATCTCTAAGAACGGGAAGCGGAAAATGATCATCCACGGTCGCGGTGTTCACACGCCGGAAATCAATCACAGGACGATAAGAACCGTCTTTCTTTGGAATCAGAAACAAGGGTGAATTCCACGGGGAATTCGATTCTTTGATGACACCTTGTTCTAACATTTCAGAGATAAGTTGTTGTACCACCTCCCTCTGACTGTGGGGGAGCTTGTACGCATCGATATATACAGGATTAGTATTGGGTTTTAACTTAATGTGGTGTTCAGCACACTGCGTAACTCCAAGCGGCTCGCCTGGTAGAGCAAGCGCCCCCCGATAATGTTCCAGAAGCTGGACTCTAAGGTTGGCCTAAATTCGGAATAGTGTGCAACTTTTAGGAATGCCTCTAAATTAGCTGTGTCTTGTTCGGGAGAAGCCTGACACGCCGAGGTTATGCCTGAGACTTGGGCTGAAGGGTATTCAGCTGGTTCCGGGGCGACATTTCTCCCATACACTAGACACTGGCATAATCTAACACCGTGTCTTAAGGATACAGGGGATCCAGACGTGTTTATTACCAATGCCTCTGCAAAACCTCCTTCCTTGACTGTCACAAGAGTTACCTCCACCGTCACGTGGTGTATGTGAGGAGCTCCGTCGATACACACATCACTGCCCGTCGGAGGGGCGTTAGGCAAACGGATTTTAACAAGTTTTGCAGCACGATCCGGAACTATATGAGGACCTTCTACGACTGCCGTTACTGTCCGCCACAAGTCTGCAATGTTTTCGTGTGGTTTGACCGTAAGAGGTGACACTTGGGCGGTGGCAGTCCCTGAGTGTGTGGTGGGTTGGTCATTTTCCCCCTCTGAGGGTGGGATTACAGGTGACAGAGACGATGGATTTATTACCCCCTGTATGCGTCGGCCTTGATACACGATCGCGTTGCTTTCAGGGTTTATGGTTATGTGCAGGTCTTTCATGGCGTTTAATCCTAAGATCCTATTGACAGGTAAAGCAAACCTGCTAGAGACATAAAAGAAATCTCGAAAGGGACATACACTTTCATGTAAGCTGACTGTTAGTGGTACTCGCCCAAGGATTCCCAAAGTGGTGCCCGTCACGCCTATCACATTCAGGTCGTTCTCTTGGAGCGGCCAATTTTCCCCACTCGCCTGTCGTGTCAGTGACCTGTAAACGGAGTCATAGATGACATTGACTGTGGCACCTGTGTCAACCGCTAAGGTGAGTGAAATTTTGCCCACCTTGCAAGGGAGGGCAATTATGCTTGTCCGTCCCAAGGCGGCAATGACGGAGTCAAGTTGCTCCCAATTAGTATTTTCCTTAAGGGACACTTGGATGTACGCCTCGGGGCTGTCACGAAGTCATGTCTTTTTATTCTGAGAAGAGGAGTGTGGTTTACTGTCCGCTGAGGACTTGTACTTCTGTTCCTCCTTGGCCTTTTGTATTGCAGAACAACTGTCTGAATCATGAAAACAATTCCCGTGGACAAGGCAAAAGGCAGCCTTCCGCTGATGGTTTGGCCTAGGGTTCATGTGTGATGAATGATGCTCGCCCCTGTAACCTCCTGACCTCCTATCTGAGCCCTGTCTTGAATGTGTTGATTCCCTACGTTTCGCGAAACAAGAATGTTGAGAATGTCCTGATTGTTTGCAAAAACTACAGGTGAGAGATGCCTTACTTTGTGCTTCCAATGCTGCGGCCGTTGCGAGGGGTTGATGATGAGGGTGTTCCTGAACCTTGACTTGGTTGTAAGTATGCAGACGAACCCGGGGGTGAACGAATTCTGCGGCCTGTAATTGATAAATAATGAGTGCCTGAACATAAGATTACTTTAGTAAATTCACCGGATGTGGTATCGTGTTCCGGTCCCTCTTCACTTGAAGGACGAGCCAACTGTTTAAAGGTGTCGCCGAGTTTAGCGAGAGTGTCTTTGTTCATACCGTTGTGCTGGAAGCTTCCCCCGGCGACCATAGGCCTCTAGAAAGCTCCGGGAGGAACGAGCAGGGGGGCGGGGAACAAGGCGAGCCGTCCGCGCCCCGCGGGGCGCGGCCAGACGCCAGGCGGGAAGTGTTGCCAACTCGCATATATTTTTGCTACATGTTCTTGTATGATCTAAAATATAGTGTAACATTCTAGACTGTACTGTTCTGGATATATATAGGAGAAGAGGGCGAGAGAGGGCAGTCCCAGTCATAGTAAGCTAGTGATAAGTGAAGAGTCAAAGTGAAGTGTACTACTAAGGAAGAATATTAAACTACAGAAGCTGTGCGAAGTGTTTACATATCTCCCTCCCACGGAGTCTCCTGACGGCGACACGGAACCCAAGTAACACGTCCGGCATAACATTGGCGTCAGGAGTGTAGCCATTTGTTTTTTCGCCATGGAGACTCGTTCCCAAGCTGCCCAGAGGGACGACATGTTGACTGAACTTTTGGAAGCCTTGAGACTACAGGGGGAGAAACAAGAAAGAGCACACCAATAACTCAAAGAACAACAAGAAAGAGCACAGCAACAACAAGAAAGAACACTCCAAGAACTCAAAGAAGAACAAGAAAAAGCACACCAAGAACAGCAAGAAAGAGCACAGCAACAACAAGAAAGAACACTCCAAGAACTCAAAGAACAACAAGAAAGAGCACAGCAACAACAAGAAGGAACACTCCAAGAACTCAAAGAACAACAAGAAAGAGCACAACAACAAAAAGAAGGAACACTCCAAGAACTCAAAGAACAGCTAGAAGATCGCTTCACAGGATTACAGCTACAGCTAAAAGCAGTACAAGATGGAAGTGAGTCAGTGCGAAGAGAAATGACTGATGTGACCACGAACTTGGGACAACGCCTGATAGAAGTGGAGAAAGAACACACAAATCTTCAACAAGAGATGGAGGTGGTACGGGAGACGACACACAAAGAAATATTAGAAGTAAGTGACAAAGTGAAGGCCCTTGAAGACTGCTTGGCTGGAAACGGACAGCCAGTGCCTGCAGGGGCTAGTTGTACCCAAGATGCTTCTCCTACGCAAGTCCGGGGTAGTTTGAGCCCTGTTTCGCCTGAGTTTATCCCCGCAAGAAGTTCCGCCAGCCCCATGAGTCTGCTGGGTTCGCCTGTTAGAAAGAAGCCTCAGGAGTTTGATGGCAAGGTCTCCTGGGAGGCTTACCGCGCTCAGTTTGAGCTGTTGGCAGCTCTAAGGAGGACTGGTTCACGGGGGCAACGACCAGTCTGTCCTGTACATGCCCCGAAGATATCAGTGTGCAGGAGAACCACCATGACAAGCTGCCAAGTGGAGGGCAAGGCTAAAGGCTGGTTTATAACGGAGTGTTGTGGCCTGTGTTCGTCGACACAGGCTCGGAACGCACATTGGTGCGGCCTGACGTGGTGAGTCATCGTCGGCTTCCTAAGACGCCGCATCGACTGTGCGGAGTCACAGGACACTACGCAGAGCTCAGAGGCCCAGTGAACGTGAAGTTTGAGATCGGAGGAAAAGAAGAGTTCCTCTCTGTCTACGTGGCTGACATGGACGACCCCTGCATCCTAGGTATGGATTATCTTGTCTCCCACAGGTGCGAGCTGGACTTCCGCGCTAAGCAGCTGACTGTAGGAGGAAGGAGGGTGCCACTGACGACTGTGAACAAGGAAGACCTGCCAGTGACGGTCAAGCGCACCACCATTATTCCTCCGAGGTCGGAGATGCTGTTACCCTGTCAAATTACGGGTGCCCCCCCGGCTAGCCTGTGTGTGGTAGAGAGTGGAAGTCGATGCCCGGTAGAAAACGGGGTGATTGTAGGAAGTACTTTGGTAGACCCTGCTGCAGCGGAAGTGCTTGTCGTCGTGGCCAATGTCTCCTTCAGCCCAAAGAAAATAAAACAAGGGACCATGGTGGGGTTGTGCCAAGAGATCGACCAGAAACCAAGAACCTGTGTCTGAAGGAGAACCCTGACGAAGCCCCAGGAGGAGCTGCCCGACTACCTGCGCGACCTGTTTGACAGGAGCTCCAAGTGTCTAGAGGAGCCCCAAGTGGAACAGCTCAGGGAACTTCTCGTGAGGAATGCAGATGTGATTTCCACAGGAGACCTGGACTTGGGGTGTACGGACCTGGTAGAGCACCACATCGACACAGGTAGCCACCGCCCAGTGAAGCAAGCTCCTCGAAGGATGGCACCAGCCCGTCGCAAGGAGATGGATGAGGTGATGGATGATCTCCGGCAACAGGGGTTAATCGAGCGGTCCAGCAGCCCGTGGGCGTCTGCTGTAGTGCTCGTCAGGAAAAAGGACGGTTCCCTCAGGTGCTGTGTGGACTACCGAGCCCTCAACGATCTCATCATCAAGGATTCATACCCACTCCCACGGATCGACGACACGCTCGACGCTTTGGTGGGCTCCAAGTGGTTTTCAACACTGGATATGAAGTCTGGGTATCACCAAGTCAAAATGACGGAGCAGGACAAAGAGAAAACAGCCTTCTCCTACGGTCAAGGCCTGTGGCAGTTTAAGGTCATGCCCTTTGGCCTTTGCAACGCGCCGGCCACGTTCGAGCGGCTGATGGAGAGGGTACTGGAGGGACTTCACTGGAAGACGGCACTCATCTACCTCGACGACGTGATTGTCTTTGGCCAGACCTTCGAGCATGAGATGGAAAGGCTATCAGAGGTTTTCGCCCGGTTTAGAGCTGCACACCTTAAGCTCAGCCCGAAAAAATGCTGTCTGTTCCAAAAGGAGGTCCAATACTTGGGACACATCGTGAGCGAGGTTGGAGTACGCACTGATCCTGAGAAGGTGGCTGCGGTAAGGGACTGGCCGACACCCACCAACGTGAAGGAGCTGCGGTGCTTCCTCGGGTTGTGCTCATACTACCGCAGGTTTGTGAAAGGCTTCGCTACGATTGCTGCACCACTGCACCTCCTGACGAAGAAGGGGCGCAAGTTTGAGTGGACAGCGGAAACTCAGGTTGCCTTTGAGAAGCTCAAGGAGGCCCTCATCAGCTCGCCCGTACTCACCTACCCAGACCCCTCTAAGCCTTTTATACTGGATTGTGATGCCAATGATGAGGGGATTGGTGGAGTGCTGTCCCAGGCTTGTGCCGACATGGAACGGGTTGTGGCCTACTTCAGCAAGAAGCTCACCCCAGCCGAGAAAAACTATTGCGTGACCCGGAAAGAACTCCTGGCAGTAGTCAAGATCCTTGACTTTTTCCATGCTTACCTGTACGGTGCAACTTTCACCATCCGCACGGATCACGCTGCATTGCGGTGGTTGAAGTCACTGAAAAACCCTGAGGGCCAGCTTGCTCGCTGGATAGGTAAACTAGAGCAGCATCACTACACTATTGTGCACCGATCTGGGCTAACACACGGTAACGCGGACAGCTTGAGCCGGCGCCCCTGCCTACCTGAGTGTCAACATTGCCTCCAGAGGGAAAGCGTCCAGAATATGTGCCGCCGCACTACAGTGGAACAGACAGCGGAGGTGCCATGGGAAGACTTGGGAAAACTGCAGCGGGAGGACCGAGATCTGAGACCAATTATGGAGTGGCTGAGTCAGTCGTCAACGCGACCTGGGTGGGAAGTAATCTCGAGAGAAAGCCCTACCACCAAGAATTACTGGACTCAGTGGGACACTCGTCGGGTGGACGACGGGGTGTTGCAGCGACGCTGGGTCTCTCATGATGGTCTTGACCACTACTGGTCCACGGTGCTACCTGTGAAGTCCCGGGAAGGCGTCTTGAAAGAAATGCACGACAGCATCACCAGCGGACACCTTGGGGTAAAGAAGACACTGAGTCGCCTGCGCCAAAGGTTCTATTGGGTTGGCATGAGGAAGGACGTGGAAGAATGGTGTCACGCGTGTGAGGTGTGCTGTGCAAAGAAGGGCCCCAAGAAGCGTCATCGTGCCCCATTGCAACTATACCAGGTTGGAGCCCCCATGGAACGGGTGGCAGTGGATATAGCAGGACCCTTGCCTCTGACGACGAACGGAAATAGGTACATCTGCGTCACAATGGATTACTTCACCAAGTGGCCGGAAGCCTACGCCATCCCTGACCAGGAAGCCACTACCATCGCCAAGGTTTTGGTGGAGGAGTTCTTCTGTCGCTTCGGTGTGCCTAACGAGCTCCATTCCGACCAGGGAAGGAATTTTGAGTCAACAGTCCTTGCTGAGTGCTGCAAGCTTCTGGGTATCAAGAAGACCCGGACCACCCCTCTGCACCCACAGTCAGATGGAATGGTGGAGAGGTTTAATTGGACATTGGGCCAGGAGTTGGCCAAGCAGTGCAACAATGATCAGTCTTCATGGGATCAGAAGCTGTCTGCGCTTCTCATGGCCTACAGGTCTGCCGCCCACGAGACTACGGGGTATTCACCGGCAAAGCTGATGTTTGGACGTGAGCTGCGATTGCCGGTGGACCTACTGACAGGAAGGCCTCCTGGGGAAAGCCTTCCAAGGGGCGCCTCTAGTTTTGCCCGTCAACTAGAGAAACGGCTGGAAGAGCTGGAAGAGGTGCACCATCAAGTCCGAGGTACCGTGAAGTTCTCCGGGGAGGCCATGAAGCGCGCTTACAATATGAGGGCAAGCCACATTGACTTCAAGGAAGGAGACCAAGTCTGGCTTTACAACCCGCAGAGGAAGAAAGGACAGTCTCCGAAGTTACAGAGCCCCTGGGAAGGCCCTTATACTGTGCTAAAACGCCTCTCCGACGTGACTTACCGAATCCGGAGAACGGAAAGGACCAAGCCGAAAGTTGTCCACGTCAACCGCCTATGGAGGTACCACGGTCCGGGAAACTACACTTGGAACAACTACAGACACCCAGCAGCCGACGAAAACGCAAGGGACGTCCAGGACCGAGAGGAGGTCTGTGGTGCCCCGAGGGCTGCGACACCACTCGTGTCATCATCATCTTCACCGGCAATATTTTCCGATGACAACAGCGGTATCGACCGCTAAAACACAACACGGACTCCAACACATGATTGTCCCCACTGTTCATTTACCAACCTATACACAATTGTAATTGCCCATTAACGCACCCGCTTATCTCTCTAAGCCAAAACACAATCACCGCGGCAAAAACAGGATCAGCCGCGGAACAAAATGTTATGAAAACAAAGCGGCGTCACCGCGTGAATTAAGCATGTCGGTTAGGTAGATTATTGTATGAGCTCGGTGTGAGTTTGATGTATGACTCACACGCCTGACGTATCACCCTCGCGATATCTGCCTATATAAGAAGCATTTTCTCCAGGCTTGACCTCAGATTAACCAGCACTCTGTTCGTGGCTGGACACTCAGTTGTCCTTCCCTAGACAACATGGGTAGAACATTCATCGTTGCTACTGTGAGTATGGAGTGAAGAATTACCATAGAGGAAAGCGTATCTAACATATCTATTGTGTTCTATTATCTTAGTTTTACTTAGGATTATATTTCTATGATACTTTATTGTGTGAGTTTTTACTCAATATTATACCAGTGTTAACGTCAGTAACCAATAGTGAAAGAAAACCTGAAAACTCATTGAGTCTAGTAAGCCAGTCGCTGGTTTAAACAATATTTTTACCCTCTGTAATATTAAGTAGTATTAAGGTAGAATAAAATACATATAAGAAAGGCGACACCGTTTCATCACCCCATTTATGAACTCCTTTAAATACTCCTAAAGTACCAGAATTTTAAGTCAAGTGTCACTAGTACAAACAGTGTGTCGTCTCCCCTGTGTGACCCGGATTACGGGTTACAACAGGTCGACGACGACATAGGCCTTCTGGACCTTTCAGCCGAGGGATGTTATAGTAGGATATCAATGTATTATTATTATTTAATATCACCACGAATTAAGCATACAATTGTCAATGGAAAAACCCACGACAGATAGATCACGCCACCTTATAGGAATGTCGTCCGTCAGTGTTTACCGTCTCAGTTTTGTATACTTCGCACTCCGATGGTGCGTGGAGGTCACCTTGACATACGTGACCAATTGTAACAATTATTTTCCAACCTGTAACTCGCCACTTCTTCACGAGAGTCCGACTGACACACAACGACAGTCGCTCTCGCTCCGTCGCTTCTTGTACATAAAGGCTACGAATATAATTCGCCTTAAGGAAGCTGAAGTCTTAATCAACACCCTTTAAACGCCCCCCGACAAGCCCGTTACAGGGAGATAACCTCCCGGCCTCGGCAGATGTTCCAGGGACACCCCAAGAAGCGGACGACGACGAGGCGCACCAGGAGACAGACGCGCAGAAGGCAACGAACAGAAGACAGAGACAACGCCGGCGTCCACAGCGATACGACGATTATTATGTTTTTGATTAATTCTCTTATGTTTGTACATAGTTAAGTGTGTGATCGTGACGATCACAATTAAGAGGGGGGGATAGTGTTGTGCTGGAAGCTTCCCTCGGCGACCATAGGCCTGTAGAAGGCTTCGGGAGGAACGAGCAGGGGGGCGGGGAACAAGGGGAGCCGTCCGCGCCCCGCGGGGCGCGGCCAGACGCCAGGCGGGAAGTGTTGCCAACTCGCATATATTTTTGCTACATGTTCTTGTATGATCTAAAATATAGTGTAACATTCTAGACTGTACTGTTCTGGATATATATATATATATATATATATATATATATATATATATATATATATATATATATATATATATATATATATATATATATATATATATATATATATATATATATGAGAAGAGGGCGAGAGAGGGCAGTCCCAGTCATAGTAAGCTAGTGGTAAGTGAAGAGTCAAAGTGAAGTGTACTACTAAGGAAGAATATTAAACTACAGAAGCTGTGCGAAGTGTTTACATATCTCCCTCCCACGGAGTCTCCTGACGGCGACACGGAACCCAAGTAACACGTCCGGCATAACAATACTATGGTGTAAATCATTTACAAAATAGGAGCATATGTTGATAGCTGTAAATATTAACCAATAAACGGAACGTGTATGAATTAATAGTTTGCGTCGAAACCCTAAAAAGGCAAGAAAGAATGGCTAGCAAGGTGCCTGTATAAACACTGTGGTATTTTAAGTGAGTATACCATTGAAGCTCACGTTTTCTCTCGAGCGGCGAAAAGAAAACGGAGGATGGGCACACTGATGAAGATTAACTGTGATCAGGAAACTCACACTATACTCAATATACTCGCTAGCAAACAATAAGAAAGAATCAATATCGTATGCGAATGAACGTTACTCTCACAATTATGACTGATTAACAGTGTTAGGAACACAGAAATAAAAAATTCGTGCCTCTGCACGGAACAATAATTAAATAAGCCGAGTCGGCATATTTGGACAAGAAGGGAATTTCCACAAATACCAAGATTAATCAGCTGATGTAGTGGAGAGGGCGACGGTTTGTGATGCCCTGGGGTACGTGCAGTCGTTGTAGGCGCGTCAGGAAACCTCGGCCGCGGCCACAGAGGCGGTGAGAGGTGAGGGATGGGCGGACATCGGAGGACTCGCTATGGAGGTTGAAAACTGCTGACCCTGCGAATTGAGCGGCAGCGGCAGGGAGCTGGTACACTGTCGCCAGACGTATGATGGCCGCGGCGTTCTTGTTATAGTAAGAGATGGGCCGCGGTGGCAGAGAAGACGCCTTGCAGGAAACGGTAGTGGTAACAGCTTGCAGTCACTGGGAGATGTCCGCGGGTACCCTTGCTGACTGTTTGCCGGAAGAGGTTTGGGCCGATGCTCCCGGCAGCGGCGGTGGAGCCGCCAGCTGTAGAGCTAGGGGCATGTCGGGTGTTCCAAGGTCAGCGGGGCGTGCCTCCTCCTTGCTGGTGTGAATACTTCTGCCGTATCGTGGAGTGGCTTGCAGTGTTCGTAGCAGTGCTGGCTTGAAGCGGGGGAGCGGCTTGTAGATTGTGGCCCTCGCTTTCGGCTGCGTAGGCCTGTGGGTGTGCTCGGGGCTTGTAGGCTGGACGCCTGTAGAGTTGCTGCAGGTGTGCTCGGGGCTTGTAGGCTGTGGGTGTGCTCGGGGCTTGTAGGCTGGACGCCTGTAGAGTTGTTTGTAGCTGGTGTGCTCGAGGCTTGTAGGCTGGACGCCTGAAGAGTTGCTGCTGGTGTGCTCGAGGCTTGTAGGCTGTGGGTGTGCTCGGGGCTTGTAGGCTGGACGCCTGTAGAGTTGCTTGTAGCTGGTGTGCTCGAGGCTTGTAGGCTGGACGCCTGAAGAGTGGCTGCTGGTGTGCTCGAGGCTTGGAGGCTGGACGCCTGTAGAGTTGCTGCTGGTGTGCTCGAGGCTTGGAGGCTGGACGCCTGTAGAGTTGCTTGTAGCCGGCGCCTGGTGAGTTGCTTGTAGCTGGAGCCTTGTGAGATGCCGCGGACGGCTGGTGCGTTGCGCGGACAGCAGGTGCGTTGCCGCGGACTGCAGGTGCGTTGCCGCGGACGGCAGGCCTGTGACTCCTTCCTTCCTTTGTACGCCTGTCCCCGGAGTTTGTTGGTGAGTTATCGTGGCTTGGAGGAGAACGAGGTAGCGAAGGCACAGGCGCGGGGTGACCGCTGCCAACCAAATGTAACGGGCTTGTCGGGGGGCGTTTAAAGGGTGTTGATTAAGACTTCAGCTTCCTTAAGGCGAATTATATTCATAGCCTTTATGTACAAGAAACGTCGGAGCGAGAGCGACTGTCGTTGTGTGTCAGTCGGACTTTCGTGAAGGAGTCACGAGTTACAGGTTGGAAAATAATTGTTACAATTGGTCACGTATGTCAAGGTGACCTCTGCGCACCATCGGAGTGCAAAGTATACAAAACTGAGACGGTAAACACTGACGGACGACATTCCTATAAGGTGGCGTGATCTATCTGTCGTGGGTTTTTTCCATTGACAACTGTATGCCTAATTCGTGGTGATATTAAATAATAATAATACATTGATATCCTACTATATATATATATATATATATATATATATATATATATATATATATATATATATATATATATATATATATATATATATATATATATATATATATATATATATATATATATATATATATATATATATATATATATATATATATATATATATATATATATATATATATATATATATATATATATATATATATATATATATATATATATATATATATATATATATATATATATATATATATATATATATATATATATATATATATATATATATATATATATATATATATATATATATATATATATATATATATAGATATATTTCATTAAAAGTGATTGTCAGTTCAGCGTTGATTATTTTCTTTAAGATGTTCTCTTTTTGTCTTAGGAGTGTCTTATTCTATTTAGGGAGTTTGTTGATGGTATCCCCGTAGGATATCATCTGCGTAGCCAGATCGCGATTTCGGGTCCTGGACCCTTCTTCAGTGGCGTTGGGAGTGAGTGTGTCCATCTCGAGGTGTGAGAGGAGAATGACTGGGTGTCCATTCCATTTAAGATTGACCCTGGGTAGCCCCAGGGGAAACGGGCCCTAGTCTATTGACGGCCCGTTAGGTGCGCGCGGGGCTGCCTTTATACAGCTGGCTCCCCGGGGTTCCTCGCTGCCTCGGCTCCTGATTGGCTGAGCGTTGCCGGCTGGTCACCTTTCCTCATGCTTGGAAGAGCCTGCAGATCTTGTTGTTGGATGTTAAGATTTGGCTCCATATCCTTGATGTATAACGCTTCTAAGATGGGCAGGCGTCTGTAGTCCTTACATGTTGTAATTATTTCGGTATTTTCTTCCAGAGTTTTTCTTGTAAATTTCGTCTTATGTACTTGCTCAGTGTGGGTCTTGGGCGCTCCTGATGCAAGGTGATAGCTGAGTCGTCTGCTTAATCTCAGTGTCGTCATGCCGATATAGGTTGATTGAAGGGCTGCACAGTTCCCTTGGTTGCAAGTGAACCTATATACAACATGTGACTGTTGAGTATTCTTTTTGTCGACTGTTGGGCTGTTTCGTAGTAGGAGATGGCTGGTCTTCTTACTTCTATAGTAGATGGTGAGGCTTATTTTCTTTGTCTTTCTTTATTTTCTTTTTTGTATATAGGTTCACTTGCAACCAAAGGAACTGTGCAGCCCTTCAATCAACCTATATCGCCATGACGACACTGAGATTAAGCAGACGACTCAGTTATCACCTTGCATCAGGAGCGCCCAAGACTCACACTTAGCAAGTACATACGACGAAACTTACAAGAAAAACTCTGGAAGAAAATACCGAAATAATTACAACATGCAAGGACAACAGACGCCTGCCCATCTTAGAAGCGTTATACATCAAGGATATGGAGCCAAATCTTAACATCCAACAACAAGATCTGCAGGCTCTTCCAAGCATGAGGAAAGGTGACCAGCCGGCAACGCTCAGCCAATCAGGAGCCGAGGCAGCGAGGAACCCCGGGGAGCCAGCCGTATAAAGGCAGTCCCGCGCGGACACCTCTCACACCTCGAGATGGACACACTCACTCCCAACGCCACTGAAGAAGGGTCCAGGACCCGAAATCGCGATCTGGCTACGCAGATGATATCCTACGGAGATACCATCAACAAACTCCCTAAAGAGAATAAGACACTCCTTAGACAAAAAGAGAACATCTTAAAGAAAATAATCAACGCTGAACTGACAATCACTTTTAATGAAATGTTTACGAGAAAATCTCCTGCCCATTTATTCTCTCTCTCTCTCTCTCTCTCTCTCTCTCTCTCTCTCTCTCTCTCTCTCTCTCTATATATATATATATATATATATATATATATATATATATATATATATAAATATATATATATATATATATATATATTTATATATATATATATATATATATATATATATATATATATATATATATATATATATATATATATATATATATATATATATATATATATATATATATATATATATATATATATATATATATATATATATATATATATATATATATATATATATATATATATATATATATATATATATATATATATATATATATATATATATATATAGATATATATATATATATATATATATATATATATATATATATATATATATATGTTTCATTAAAAGTGATTGTCAGTTCAGCGTTCATTATTTTCTTTAAGATGTTCTCTTTTTGTCTAAGGTGTCTTATTCTCTTTAGGGAGTTTGTTGATGGTATCCCGTAGGTATCATCTGCGAAGCCAGATCGCGATTTCGGGTCCTGGACCCTTCTTCAGTGGCGTTGGGAGTGAGTGTGTCCATCTCGAGGTGTGAGAGGAGAATGACTGGGTGTCCACCTTAAAGATTTACCCCCATAATAGGGGGTAAATCCGCCGCCACAGCCACGGATAACACTCGGCGAGCAGCGACGGAGGCACGGGCCCTCCGGGCAGGCGCCCAGGAGCAGCCCGTAGCGGTGCACGTACGAGCAGCCGACTTGACTGCAGAGGGGTGGCCCAAAGCGAGGATGACCACGCGGGTCCACCGCACCTCTGCAGAAGGGCCACCTGGCTGCTCCCCCGAAGAGTGCTGGCGTTCCACTCACTGGGTGTCCTCCTCAAAGATTTATCCCCTAGTATCACTAGGGAAAACGGGCTAAGCCTATTGGCCGCCCGTAGCAGGATGCCGATAGACCGACTCTATCGGCGATCGAAATCTATCCGACCGAGTCGGTCTGTCGACGAGGACTGGCGTGTCTCTGACTGGGTGTCAGCGCGGGGCTGCCTATATACGGCTGGCTCCCCGGGGTTCCTCGCTGCCTACTAAGGATTTCAGAGGCTGTGCGGCCTCGTTTTTCAACGTCGTTGGTGTTGAATCCGTTGCTGAGGAGTACATTGGTTGGTCTGCTTATTTATCCATGGACTTCTTTCCACGTGCTGCAGTGGGTAATAGCTCTTCTGATGTGAGGCAATGGTAGCGTCTTTGTATTGCTGAGGGCACTCGCTTTTACCGTTGAGACATTGGCCATTGTTCGTCGGTTTTACGTAGACGTTTGTGGAAGTTTTCCTGGTTCTGGGTGACGAGTACGTCCAGGAACGGCATTCTCCTTCGGCGCTTCTTTCTGTGTGAACTTAAGTCCTGAGATCTCTTGAGGCAGGTACGTATGTCTTCCATGTCTTCTTCGTTTTCTTTTTCATGAAGATGTCATCGATGTATCGGCAGGGGTCAAAAATACCAGCAAATCGATGGCGTCGCTATGGGCTCTCCATTGTGAGTGGACAGGGAGCTGTGGGAGGGAGCTCCCCAATAACGTGAGATGCATTACTCCATACGAGGGCGGATAAGGCCCCTGTAAATGGATAAGCAATCTATGCAGGGGAGAACTGGGAGTGGAGACCATAGAACAATTCCAAACCTTCGAGGAAGCTAAATGAGTGAGAGAGACGTGTGGAAGTTTCCAGTTGAAATTTTAGTTATGATATAAACCAGGATATTTAGTGTTGGGAAGATGGTGACAGCTGAGTGTTACTCAAAGAATAGGAGATAGGTGTTTGAAGATTGTGTCGAGTTGATAGGTGGAGAAATTGAGTTTGAGGTGCATTAAAGCGACACACGGTTCCTTTTACCTGCTGAATCGAAATGATAGCGAGGTCTGAGTTTGCTGTTTTGCAGCCTCCAGTCTGGAGTCATGTAATTCCTGTTGGGAGGGTCTTCTGCTGAAAGAATTTGAATAATTCAAAGTGTGGAGTCATCAGCGTATGGAGTGGATAGGGACAGTTTGTTATGGAAAGAAGATCAATGATGAATAACAGGAAGAGAGTCGGCTACAGGACGGCGCCCTGGGAACACCACTGTTGATAGGTTTTAGGGAAGAACAGTGACCGTCTACCAGAGCAGAGATAGAACGGCTTGGTAAGGAAAACTGAATATAAAGGAACAGAGAGAAGATACAGCAACCGTAAGAGGGCAGTTTAGAAAGCAAAAGACTGTGCCAGACTCTATTCGATATGTCTAGCGCAACTGAGAAAGTTTCACCGAAACGGCTAGAGAGGATGACCAAGAATCAGTTAAGAGAGCAAGAAGATCGCCAGTAGAACGCCTTCTTTGCGGAACCCATACTGGCGATCAGATGGAAGCATCATAAGTGTGGGAAAAGGTGCTTTGAACTTCTCCGGTTAAGGATTGATTGGAAAAGCTTTAGATAGTATTGCAGGAAAGCGAAATATAGGGCGGTAGTTTGAGCGAATATGGATAAACCAAAGTTAGTCATGCTGACTAACTTCCTTAGTCAAGTCCGCCAGGGTCCAAACGGAGTGGCAAGATTAGTCACGATGAGTAACATGGTTAGTCGGTTATGACTAAACTGACTACTAAAGCTGAGTATGGCCTTTAGTCAAAGTAAATGACTAACCGCTTCGTACTGGTCACTGCTTTACTAACCGCATTAGTAAACTGGACCAGAGGTGTTAGTCAGATAAATGACTAATCACTTTTTTTAGTCATTCTTATGCAGATGACTAGTCATTAGTAACTTTGATACTAGCAACCAATTAGTGTTGTCTAAGGTCAAGAAAAGAAAGGTGAGAAACTCAATATATTAATGTACAAAATTAAATAATAGATTCATATCATTGCATTACAAAATTGGAAAAAATATAACACTGACATTTCATTACCTATAGCATGAAGTTAATGTTTCTCATTTAAACATTTAACAATATAAATCTGGTGGCATTACATGTAATATGAAAAGGAACAAACAAGCAAAAACTATCCCTTTAATTTCAAAGGTGGAGGAAAAGTTACTTTAGTGTAAAATAATCTCTAAGCAAATATGCTCAAAATGTTAATTCAATAATTTGTGTGTACTTGAAATAATACTTGTAAACCTCCCTCCATCAAAACTGTAACGCCAGATAAAGCTGAGATGTAAAAACTCTGTTTTCTAGCACTTCATCCTAGCCTGAGGAAAAAGAAAACAGTACAAAAATAACCTGTTTCTAGAAGTCATTAACTAAAACATACGCTTCTGAGTATCAATCACCAAAAGTGAGGAAGAAAATACGCACCTTTGTAAGATATGTAACAAAGCTTTCTTCCCATTCATATGCTCAAAAAACTGAAAATTTAAGAGTAAAGTGAGGAACATATATTAAATGCTACAATCAATGAAACACACTGTAAAGAATACTTAATCCATCCACTGACATTCATTATATCACAGCACTTAAAGCAATTGCGGACAATAATCAGTGCAGAAATAGTCATTTACCCTCATTTGGAAATGGTATCATATTCATATCTCACTACTGATACTTTAAAGCAAAGTTCTCAATTTTTATACAAAATTTGTGCTCGCAAAGTATGTGGCTCTGAGCGATGGCTATCAAAATTGAATGAAAATGTACCTGGGGGGTGGATGAATGAGCTCAGA
Source organism: Eriocheir sinensis (assembly GCF_024679095.1). Taxonomy (NCBI): domain Eukaryota; kingdom Metazoa; phylum Arthropoda; class Malacostraca; order Decapoda; family Varunidae; genus Eriocheir; species Eriocheir sinensis. Next base: position 9,974,367 of record NC_066538.1, read on the forward strand.
TTCTGGGTAAGTTTCAAACAAAGAGCAGGCACTTCCGATGAAGCGTACAGCATATTTTAGTTTTATAACGATGGCAGTTAATGATATGTTTGAAATTTCAATGACTTAAAATCCGCCATTACATTATTTTTTTTCCTTACACACCCCTAGGGATCAGCTCACGCACCCCCAGGGGTGCGCGCACCACGCTTTGGGAACCGCTGCTTTAAAGCAACACATGGAAGATAATGTGCATTTCTATAGCATATATTAACTTAACAGGTCTACAAAATATGCCTAGAACATTAATAGTGAAACCTCATGTATCAGTTGTAATACCATGGAGGAATAAACAAATAAAGAACTTAAAAAAATTAAATAAAAAGTAAAAATTATGTATTATATTATGCTACATGAATGGCAATTCATACATTTTTGAGAGAGAGAGAGAGAGAGAGAGAGAGAGAGAGAGAGAGAGAGAGAGAGAGAGAGAGAGAGAGAGAGAGAGAGAGAGAGAGAGAGAGCAGAGAGAGATTGAGATTTCAAGTAGTAAACTGTGCATCCATATCCATATCAAATTCATACAATAACAATTAAGTAAGGCTTCATGAATACTAGGAAAACAAGTACAAATATTTCCTTTCCTTTCTAGAAAAGAAAAAGTTATTCAACTAATATTTTTTTCTGCTGGTAATTGGTGTGTGTGTGTGTGTGTGTGTGTGTGTGTGTGTGTGTGTGTGTGTGTGAAGAATATAAAGTACGGTACATAATAAAGTCAGAAATGGAAAATTGATTCATTCTCATGGGCAAATGTAACTTTGTAATCTTACTTGCATTAGGGTTAGTGCATGATATGTGAAACTGGACCCTCAAGTGGTGTTACATTGCTTTGCAGGTGATCAGACCCCTTTCTGCAAATGGAAAAAAAATGCTTCTTATTAGTTATTGACATAGTCTTACATATTTCTTATATTGCACTAACAGTTCTGTTTTCCTCATAATGTCCTGTCTTGAAAAATCAATTACCTTGTTTCATCTAACAAAATTCAGCCTGCAAGTATGAGGAAGACATGAGAATAAAGCAATCCCTGCTTCCGTCATCTTTATCAATCTCTTCAAAGACCATGAAACTATTTGTTCCACCAACGTATCACCTATCACCTATTTTGACGGAATTAGGTTTTGAAAAAATTGGAAAGTAAAAGTGGGTGATTGAAAAGAAACTTTAAAAAAAAAGAAATATTGAAGATAGAAAAGTTACATGAAAAAAAAAAGATGAGTATAATCATGAAATGGCAAAGGCCTTAAGTGAAAAATGGGAAGTGTAAAAGATAGTAGATATTGAAAAAGTTTTGGAACATTTAAATAAGCTGTGTTAATTACAACAAAATAAGTGTTAGGGATGAAAGTGGTGAGGATGGAAAAAAAGGAAATTCATGGTAGACAGAAGAGATAAGGAGGAAAGTAAAAGAGAAAAGAGGACTTTTAAGAAAACTCAAGAAAGAATTATGGCTGAGCAAGTAAAAGGGAAAGGAAAAGAAATATAAAGAATGCAAGATGAAATTAAGACAAGCAATAAAAAGAAAGTAAGAGAGTAGCTGGAGACTTTGGAAAAGACTAAGTGAAAAATATATAGGGAACAAAATCATATTGGAAAGAAGTAAAACACAAAAGAAATGCAGAAAATATCTCCCCAAGTAAAATAAATGAAGTTATGGATGAGAATGGAAAGACGTTAAAAGACGGGGAAGCTGTGAAGGAGAGATGGAGAGAAAAAAAAAAAAAAAAACCTTAATGAATTTTGAGGGTGGACGTCCAGCAGCTGTAACAGCAGCAGTTTTGAGTAGAGGGAGAGGAGGAGTATATAAAGAAGTATAACATATGAAGAAGTAAATCAAGCAATAAAAAGATTAAAAATGGAAAGGCAGCAGGAATTGATGGAATCACAGCAGAAATGTTGAAGTGTGAAGGAGAGGTAGTTACTGAATGGATGGTCAAGTTTTGTGAAGTGGCATGGGAGGGAGGTTGCCAGCAGACTGGACAAAATCCATCATTGTCCCAGTTTACAAGGGGAAGGGCAGGAGAGGGGAGTGTGGGAGCTATAGAGGTATAAGTCTCCTAAGTATACCCGGAAAGGTATAGAGAGGGTGCAAAGGCTTACAGAAAATATGTGAAGAACAAGGCAGCTTCAGGAAGGGAAGGGGATGTGTGGATCAGATATTTTCCTTCAGGATGGTAGTAGAAAAAAAAATAATAGCAAAAGGAAAGAAACCATACGCTGCCTTCATGGATTTAGAAAAAGCTTACGACGAGTCGATTGGATTGCATTGTGGGATGTTTTAAAGATTTGTGGTGTGGGAGGAAAACTCCTTAGTGCAATAAAGTGTTTTTATGAGAATGCATGTGTCAAAATTAGTGGAGAAACAAGTGAACATTTTGATATAAAAGTGGGCTTAAGATAAGGGTGTGTCATGTCACCATGGTTATTCAATATTTATATGGATGGTGTTATGAGAGAAATGAAGGTCATAGTTCAAAGTTGGGGAGTTGGAGTTAAAATGTACGCTGAGGGAAGGAAGTGGGTGCTGAATTCAATCTTATTTGCTTATGACATAGTGCTCATAGCAGAAAATGAAAGTGACCTACAAAATTTGGTCAGTGTTTTTGATAGGGTATGTAAAAGGAGAAAGCTGAAAGTAAATGTCAACAAAAGTAAAGTGATGGTTTGTGAGCAAAGTAGGAGTGAGGTTGTAGATTTTGTATGCCCACATAGAGTGGGAACTGAATATGAAAAAATGCTAAATAATTTTGAATGGTGAAGAAATGGAGCAGGTCAATGAGTTTAAGTATCTTGATCAGTTATGTGCAAGCATGGTGATACGGAGGAGAGACAAGAGAAAGGGCATTGCAAGGAAGAAGGGTGGTAGGGTCTTTGGGACGTATCATGAATGGCAGACGTGTGAGCATGGGAGGTAAAGAGGGATGTGAGAAATAAAATATTAGTACCAACCCTCACATGCAAGTGAAACATGGGCCTGGAATGAAAGTCAGAGGTCTTGAGTGCAGGCAGTGGAAATGAGTTATTTGAGGAGTGCATGTGGTGTGAGTAGAATGGATGGAATAAGTAATGGAAGTGTGTATGAACGTTTTGTAATGTGTCACAGGTGTGAAGGAAGAGGTGTTGAGTGGTGGAAGAAGTGAAGCGACACTTTAAAATAGTTTGGTCACATGGAGCAAATGGAGGAGAGTGAGATGACCAGGATGGTGTATGTGAGTGAGATGGAGGGAGGGAATGTTAGAGGACGACCTCCAATGAAATGGAGAGAGAGGATGCAGGAGTACGTTAGGGAGAGGGGGTAAAGATCCTTGAGAAACTTTGAGCAGGCAAGGAGGGAGTGTCTGTTTAGAGAAAGATGGAAACTCTTCTGCCATGGCCATCCCCTGGTGGGAGCTCCTAGGAGCATGCATCGATGAAATGATGATAAAGATTGACCTTAACCTGTATTTGGAATAATTCGCTGAAGCCTGTGCATATAACACCTGTAATGGAGGGGTTGGGAGGCAGTGAGATTAGCTTGGGGAGATGGTTGTAAACCACAGTGCAGCCCTACTGTAAAGAAATATTCAATTTTATCTAACTAGTTTTATATAGCACAGCTATCATTTGATGTGAATATGCAGAATGAAACAATTAAGCATTTCCAGTGCATCCCAAATCGTTCTTGCATGAAAGACCTGTGAAATCCAAGCAGAAATGAGCTTTAAAAAAATATTGTTTACATTACATGCTGAGTACCTGCTTTTGGTGACCTTGTTGCCTTCGGCGAAATTTATCAGAACATTTGGGGCCAGGCATCTCGGCAGAAAGCGAGCCTCCTTTGTTTATTGTCTGTAAAGGATATTGGCATCCATCCAATAGTGTTTTCCTCCACCCACAACTCCTGGCTCTAAAGCCATCACCTTTGAACTGCCTACACTCCTGGTAGCGGCATCACCTTTGACCTGTTCATGCTTCTGGTAGTGGCAGTCGTCCACCCAAGGTCTTGGTTCATCTCGCCCAACAACCTGCAATCATTTGAGGGTGAAGTATAATATGCTGGGAGCGAAAGCCGGTAACCTCACTGAGACACAAACACCTGGCCTCCCTAGTCTTGGAGGGGTGGGGCTGATACATGCATGGCAGGAACTCAGCAAACAATGTAATGTAAATAGATTTTTTTAAGAAGCCCACTTTGGCTTAATTTCACAGGGCTTTCATGCAAGAACGATTATGGATGAGGAAATGCTACCTAATAGCATTTATATTTTATCTCATTTACCAATAAATAAAACAATGAGAATGATCAGCTACATTATTACTAATATTAGTATCACTTATTATATTGAAGTGTAATTGTTGAAAGTCCCAAAGAAATACAGATAATTTATGATGATTGAAAAAATAATAGTTAATTCTATACAATAACTACTCTACTCCACTGCCCCCACCCCAAAAACAACCTGGGGAGAAATGGAAATTGACTGAACTATGGGACACCCAAATTTACCACCCCAAATCCCTAAAATAGGGTAAATTTTCTACTCCTAAAAGTGTACTAAACTGCGTATATCTGACAGCTTACACTGTACGTCAAGTATATTTAAACTACTCCAACCTGTCTTTACCTAACCAAAACTTGACCCTCCCTCTGCTAGGTTAGGTTAGAATAGAATACAATACAATATATTGTTACGCCACCCCCCCCTACCACACCATACACGGGCAGGCAGGTGGCGTGATCCTCACCAGAACAACCACACGGGCACCAGTCACTCACAGCGGCCCACACCGCACACCGAGGGGAGGAGAGAACGAGGCAGGGCACAAAAGGATACACGTTCAACACTAAGTTCTAGTTTAATGACAGGTTCCTCACACAGTACAGAGTACAGCAACTTTCAAGGGCACAGAACAGTTAATCAGGCACAGTACAGGGGCACGACAGACACGCACACCGGATGCACACAGCTCGCGAGCGGAGCAGCTCAACACTCTCTCAAGCCCAGACACGCGTCTTCTCCACTAACCCTCAGCGCCTCTCGCTCGCCACTCTCCACTCTGCCGACTCAGCACTTCCTGCCCGGCGGCCGGAGGCCCTGGCTCCCTCTGTCTCTTGTCCCAACAAGTAGAGTTGCACCATGCTGAGCTAACATTGCATCATGCTACAATTTCCTCACATTACACATACAATCATTCACATACAGCACATTCGTAACACTATCTCCCCCTTCAGGAGGCAGTCGACCCGGCTGCCCCAACATTCAACAAACAAAACACATGAAATAAATCAAACTAATCAGTCCCCTGGGACATCACTAAAGTCTCTTAACCATCCCGGCCGACGCCTCTCTCGCCGAGGGCGCCGCTGGGATGCGGGCGGCGGCAGGCAGGCGGTGGCACCCAGAGCCGTATCGTCGGCCCCAAGTACTTGCCCAGGGTCGTCACTGACATCTGCCGCTTCGCCCGCACCGCCCATGTTCTCGTTCGCCCCGTGGTCGACCTCTGACACGTCCTCGTCGCTGCTGCTGGGGCCTACGTCCTCTCCTTCCTCACCGTGGCCCCAGGAGTAGCGCCCTGGACCGTGGTAACGCCACAGCCGGTCCACGTGGACAACAGACGGCGCTTGTCCCCGTCGAATCCGGTAGGTGACGTCAGAGAGGGCTGCCACCACCGTGTACGGCCCCTCCCAGGGGCTCTGTAGCTTCGGCGAGAGCCCTCTTTTACGGCGGGGGTTATGCAGCCACACTCTGTCACCCACGGAGTACCTCACGTCCCTCATGCGCCGGTCGTATGTCTCCTTCATGGCCTGGCCTGCCACCTTGAGCTTGCCCCGTACGCGTCGGTGCACCTCAGCCAGGCTTTCCTGCAGTGCCGCTGCGAAGCCAGAGGTGACGGTGGGCAAGCTCACGTCGTGGGGCCGCCCTGTGGTTAAATCCACCGGTAGCCTGAGCTCCCGGCCAAACATTGAACACAGAAAAATACATGCAATACACATAAATCAGTCTGTCCTCCACAGTCTCTTCTCGCGCCCCCAAGGGGCTCCGCCTGTCAGCCACGCCGCCGACCAGCCGCCAGTCCTCAGTGGGCTCTTCCACACCATCCACTCCACGTGACGCTCGGGACAGTCGACACCGGCTCCTGGCCTCCACCCTCGGGGCAAGGTGCCCTCGCCAGGCTGTGACTACCTCCCCACGCAGCCATGCTCGAAAACCTCCTGGAAGCAAAGGGCACCATTCCGGTCACCCTCTCCAGCTCCCGTCCGAGGCCACCACGAGCCTTACTGGCCTGCGTCAGGTAGTCGAGGCCCAGCAAGCACGGCTCGTCTCGATCGGCGACGTCCATCGGCCGGCGCTCCACAGCGCCGATACGAGCCTCCACTGGCCCCTCCAGCAGCACACACTACCCCGGGTCAGGCCGCGCCGAGCACTCCTCAGCCCCCGGTGTCCACTGTCACGCGTCGTGGCTACAACCGCTAAGCCTCCCACTGGCAACACGCTGGTCGTGAGGCGGCAGCGTACTCAAGGCGGGGCCCGAGGGCGGGAGACGGCTGGAAGTCGACTCCCTTTTCCAGCCCGTCCGCGCTTCCCGCCCGCGCCGCGTCCCTGGACCTGGGACAGGCACTCAAGCGGTGGCCTGACTGGCCGCAGTCCTTACAGCGCGGCTGGTGGGCATCGGGGCTTGGCCGGTCAAGGGAACGCGTCCTTCGCTCCCCCAGGCACCGACTGCACCTATGCCCCCTCTTGCCACAGCCCCCGCACGAGCCACGGAAGCCCTCCGGCTCGCCTTCATCGACGCTGCCTTCATCTTCACCTTCGCCATCCGGCCCCGGAGGTCATGGCAGGGCGGGGCGGCCGCTTCTAGGCCGCTGGTCATCGTCAAGGCCCCGAACTCCAAGGCCCTCGTCAGCGCGTCGTCGGTCCACGGCAGGGGGTGAGAGTCCTCGCCAGTCTCGTCCCTCAGCGCCCGGCAGTCCTCACAGAAGCGCTGTGCCGTCCTTCTTCATATCCAGGACGACTGTTGAGGGCCACGGACAGTCTGTCCGCTCCATCACCCCCTGCGCCGCCAGCTCGTTGACGGCGCGCTGCAATTCCTCCCGCCTGGCCGGCACGACACGTCGGGCGGGCTCCTGGTGGCGCACCATTTCGTGCTGATGTTGTGATTCAACAACCCCGTGCAGCCCAGCAGGTCCAATCCACCCCGCTGAACACGTCCGCGCACCGAGCCAGGTGTGGCGCACCTTCGTCTGCGCCTCCGTCAGGTGAGCGGCGCCCGGTGCGCCGAATCCTCCAGGAAGTTGGGCAGCGGCCTCACAGCGGCCGACTCTGCACTCCCGACTCCTCCTCTTGTTGCTCCACCTCTTCACAGGTGCCCAGCTTGGCACCAGCGGGTACTTTCCGAGCCTCGTAGGAGGAGTTAGCCACCAGCACCGTGACTGACTCCTCCCCCGCTCCTTCGAGACTCCGTCCGGTTGCCACACCATCAGGCAGCTGCAGGCCCTCCGTGGACTCCACCGTGCCTTCCGCTGGCATCGCGTCCGATCGGCAACACAGGACCCTAGCCTCCGTCCCCGGGGCAAGGTGCAGTCGCTCCGCCGCGACTACCTCTGCACAGCCGACCTTCGGGAGCAAAGGCGCCTGTCCGCGCAGCCTCTCCAGCTCCCGTCCAAGGTCGGCACAGGCCTCGCCCTGCGGCAGGTAGTCGAGGCCCAGCACACACGGCTCGTCTCGATCGGCGACGTCCATCGGCCGGCGCTCCACAGCGCTGCCTACGCCGATACGAGCCTCCACTGGGCCCTCAGACTGCACGCAGTGCCCCGTGACGCCACACAGCCTCTGTGGCGCGTCCTGGAGTCGCGTAGCGGCCAGCATGTCAGGCCGCCCCAAGGTCCTCTCGGCGCTCCCCACCAAGCGGCCTGGCTCGTCCACTGAGCCCCGTAGCGCTGTTGTCAGCTGCAGCGCCTTCTCATCCTCGCCCCAGCCCTGGGCTGCAGCTGGCATCTTGAACTGGGCCTCCCATACCAACTTCCCGCCGTGCCCCGCTGGCTTAAGCCTCCCTGAGCGCCGGGAGGCTGGGGAGCTGCAGAGGGGAGCGGGCGGACCACGTGGGCTGCAAGCCGGCCGGCATGGCGGAGAGGGAGGCGGTGAGAGAGGCAACGAGGCAGGGTTAATGGCTCCGACTCCAGCACCAGCTGGACCCAAAGGAGCGGCTTCGACGGCTCCCCAGCCTCCTGCAGCCTCCACCGGCTCCGCCACGACGCCACCAGGCTTCAGGGGCCCTTGCCGGGCCCCACGCGGAGCCCCGCCAGTCCGCCACCCGTGCACCCGCCGCCAGCACACGTGACCGTTCTTGTTCCTCCCCGCACCACGTTGCCACCTCTCGCTGCTGCCAAGATCTACAGTACCAGGTCTCCTCATTTCCGACGTATTTTCGCAGATGCTGGCGCACTCACGTCACCAGGCTGTTCGAGGGTAGGTTCAGCGGGGCCGATGGGGTCAGTCGCTCTTCCAACCTCCGTGTAGTAACAGCTAGCTGGCAGTCGCTCCCAGTTTCTCTCTCTCTCTCACACACACACACACACACACACACACACACACACACACACACACACATGTAAGCTAGTAATAAGAATGGAGTAGAGGGTATCTACTCATAGTCATTGACAAAGCACATTATAAGAATTACATATAGAAAAAATATGAAGTAGGGAGATATACAAAATATTACAGCTGTTATGCGTACATTTGCGTTTGTGAGTGAACACACACCACACACACAATACTACTTCTACTAATAATAATGACAGCATCAACATCTGGGGGCAAATATGGGGTATTCTTGAGAGAGAGAGAGAGAGAGAGAGAGAGAGAGAGAGAGAGAGAGAGAGAGAGAGAGAGAGAGAGAGAGAGAGAGAGAGAGAGAGAGAGAGAGAGAGAGAACGGGGAATATAGAATAGTTCCCCGTCTTCCTCACTGTCTCACAGCCAGCTGACGTCACAGGCTGCGCAGTGGAGGTAAAGTGAGGAGACCTGTTACTATAGATCTTGGCTGCTGCCATGGGAGAGAGAGCGGACTACGTGACCTGCGAGCCGGCTGGCATGGAGGAGAGGGAGGGGGTGAGGGAGGCAACGAGGCGGGGGCTCCCCAACCTCCTGCGGCAGCTACTGGTTCCGCCACGACGCTACCAGGCTCCAGGAGTCCTTGCCAGGAGCCCCAGATAGGCCCCTGCAGGACCGCCGCCCCGGCACTTCCTGCCAGAACTGAGCCTTCTTCCTCCGCGTGCGACGGTGCCACCTCTCGCAGCTGCGTCTCCGCCTCCCTCAGGCCTCGGACCTCGCCTTCCTGGGTCCGCACCTCCTCCAGCCGTTCACTCCTCGCGCTGTCGCAGCCCTGGTCGGTGTACTGCTGGGTTTCCACCTTCAGCGACGAGAAACAGCTCTGGAGGATATCGGCAAGATGGCGTGCCTGCTCGTCTGCCCTCTCTTCTGCCCTCTGAGCCTGCTCGCGTGCCCTCTCTTCTGCCCTCTGAGCCTGCTCGCGTGCCCTCTCGTCTGCCCTCTGATCCAAATCCTGCCTCATACTGGCCAGCATGGCAGCGAACAATTCCATCTGGCCCGGCTTCACCTCACCCGGGTCAGCCTCGGCCTTGCCCGTCTCCTCACCCTCACGGCGACCACTGGGGGACGCCATGACAACGCGGCGCGCTTCACTGTTCACTTATCCCACTCCTTTGACACCAAGTGTTACGCCACCCCCCCTACCACACACCATACACGGGCAGGCAGGTGGCGTGATCCCCACCAGAACAACCACACGGGCACCAGTCACTCACAGCGGCCCACACCGCACACCGAGGGGAGGAGAGAACGAGGCAGGGCACCAAGGATACACGTTCAACACTAAGTTCTAGTTTAATGACAGGTTCCTCACACAGTACAGAGTACAGCAACTTTCAAGGGCACAGAACAGCTAGTTAATCAGGCACAGTACAGGGGCACGACAGACACGCACACCGGATGCACACAGCTCGCGAGCGGAGCAGCTCAACACTCTCTCAAGCCCAGACACGCGTCTTCTCCACTACCCCTCAGCGCCTCTCGCTCGCCACTCTCCACTCTGCCGACTCAGCACTTCTTGCCCGGCGGCCGGAGGCCCCGGGCTCCCCTCTGTCTCTCTTGTCCCAACAAGTAGAGTTGCACCATGCTGAGCTAACATTGCATCATGCTACAATTTCCTCACATTACACATACAATCATTCACATACAGCACATTCGTAACAATATTAATGGAACTCCCCTTAAACTTTTAACTAGGAAATTTTCCCTATCCTAGGGAAATATTTTATGGTAGTTTTGGAGGCCCATTTTTCAGTTAATTTGACTCCGCCTTCACAACCCCACCTCCACAGGTTCCTAGGCTTGTCTTGGGGGTAGGGCGGGGCTGGAATGGCAGAGGGGAGGCGGACTTTTGTAAAGAATTACCGAGTAGCTCAAGCTTCAGGGGCCCTGTGACCCAATAGTCGCTGGCTGGCAACTCTGGAATAATACCTCATTAACGGAAGATGGTCAATATAGTAAGAATGGGGAGGAAAATGATCAGGATAGTGATTTCATTTATTTTCCTAAAGTCCACCACAGGTCGAAATGAACCATCCTTTTGGGGATAAAAGTGATGAATCCACGGGAATGTGATTCTTGAATGTCATCCACCACCAGTAAGTGCTCTATGAAGGCACACACAAGGATGAGCACCTGGGTGATGGTCAATACGATGGGCATTTCTGGTACTGATATTGTGTTTGATCACTGGAGATCACTGTCCATACACTGAAAATGTTAAAAAAAAAATGTCCAGTTTTAGCAAGGGTGGCAAAGAGGCAGACACCACACCTAAAACTCACTCAATCTGCTACTACATGTACTGTTTCTGCCCACAAACTTCACCCATAACTATCTAGCATAAATCACTAGAGGAACAACAAAACTTACCAGCAGTGAACCCACGTCTCGTTGTTTTGGGCCGCGGCGATCTAGTCGCTTACTGTTCACATGAGCCTTGGTGTTGTCCTGTGAGGGCTTCACATGCACGTCAGCTTCCCCGTCTTCCTGAGGAAGGCGCAGGTGAGGCGGATGACAGCTTCCTGGCGTGAGGGGTGGACGCCTGCCGCCGCCAGCACCGTGGGCAGGTCAAAGGTGGGCACGTCCAGGGCGCGGAGTCGGTGTCGGAGCAGCACTCGCTGGGAGTGGTGGCGTGGGCAGTGCAGCAGGAGGTGCTCAATGGTGTCGACGGTCCTGCACCAGTAGGGGCAGTGAGGGTCAGGGGACAGGCGGTGGAGGTGAGCGCCGAGGTGTGTGGGCCCAGGGCCCAGGCGGAGGAACCTCAAGGCCACGTCTAGGACGCGGAACGTTTTCCTCACCCACGGCTGTGGGAAGGAGTTGGTGCGGTACTGGCCCATGAAGGTGGTGTCGTCCCATGAGGCGTGGCAGGTACGGGAGATGAGACGTTTGGCCGTGTAGAGTGGCAGGGGAAGCGGCGTTATGTTTACCTCCGGCCATGTTTTCTTTTGAACTCGTTGCTGCTGCGACGGTGGCGCACCCTAGCGGCGACGCCGCCGCTGGAGGCGGTCGATTCAAATTGCCTCATTCCGAACCTAATGCGCTATATTATCACATCCTCAGTCAATTTATTTCATAATATGTTACAAACATTCAACGAGGAGTTATGTTCTTTGTAAGGCAAGTGTTATAAACGCTTTTAACCAGCAGATACAAGGATGTAGGGGTCGAATGAAATGACTAACACATTAGTCACGATCTTTTTGACGAAGGATTTGACTAACTTTGGTTTTGTGTGAGGGATTGGAACGGTCACCCTTCTTAGGCACAGGCTGTATGAAGGCGTACTTCCAGCGGGAAGGAAAAGTTGATGTTGAGAGGCAGAGGCGAAAGAGTTTGGCCAAGCAGGGTGTCAGTTCGGAGGCACAGTTTTAAAGGACACTTGGAGGCACTCCATCAGGTCCATCAGCCTTCTGGAGCTGAGGCAAGAGAGGGGGGCATAACAAACATTGTTCTTAAGAATCTTAATAACAGTCATAAAGGAGTCAGAGGTGGGGTGAGTATGAGGAATATGCCAAGACTCGTCCACAGTGGAGTTGTTACAGGAAGTTTGAGAAAAGAGTTCAGCCTGAGAGATAAATGAGGCGGCGGTGCTGCCGTCAAGGTTAAGGAGAGGTGCCAGAAGTCACGGGAAGAATTATAAAAAGCAAGGTTTTGTCATTTTATATTTATGAAAGAGTTTCTGGTAGGTGGATGATTAGATTTTGCACGATTCCGAGCGTAAATTTAAAGATCATGGTTAGAGGGAGATCGATGGATCTGTTACCTCTTGTGAGCTGCCTCTATATCTTTGATAGCACGTAAACTAGCGTGATTAAACCAAGGCTTTTAGCATGAGGAGAGAAAGTACGGGGAATATGTGCCTCCATTCCGGAGGGCACACACAGAGGGTCTCTCTCCTGTAAGCAGTAATCACCCACGGGAAATCGGAAAATGCATCCTCAGGTCGTCCCACCGAGCTGAAGCAAATGCCTGAAGCATCGCCTCTTCAGTAGGTCCAGAGGATGTACAGGAGCGATAGGACAGGATACAGAAATAAGGTTATGATCGGAGGAGCCCAACGGCGAGAACAGTTTGACAGAGTAAGCAATTACATTTTTGCTATTTCTAATAATATCCTCTAACACTTTACTTGTACCTTCTAACAGGTTGTTATAATTTTTCCTTGTCCAGCTTGCTTTTTAGGGGGCACATATGTCACCATTACTGTCAGTTTTTCACCGCATTTCAACCTTAACAGAACACTTAAAATTTCCGTATTGCTTGGCCGGCCTGGCCCTTTTCTCACTTTTAACCACCTTAAATTCGTTTTGACTAGTACCATAACCCTCCACAACAACTCACTATTCTCTCTTTTCTATATATGTTATAATTGCATTGCTCTGTTCCAACCGTTTCTGATCCTTCTGCAAATTGTGTTTCAGTGGTGCACATTGCATCTGGTTTAGCTTTGTTGAGGTAGTCTTTTAATTCTAGCTTAATTTATATATATAATTCCGTCGACATTATTATTGCTATTATTATTTTTTACAGCTAAGGAAACAGTTCAAGGGCGTAGAGAAAAATATTAAAAAAAAGCCCGCTACTTACTGCTCCTGGTCAAAGGAGTGTCCAAAAAGAGAGGTCAGTTTCGGGAGGAGAGGTGTCCTGATACCCTCCTCTTGAAAGAGTTCAAGTCGTAGGCAGGAGGAAATACAAATGAAAGAAGATTGTTCCAGAGTTTACCAGTATGAGGGATGAAAGAGTGCAGATGCTGCTTATCTCATGCATAACGGGTTTGGACAGTATAGGGATGGGCATGAGTAGAAAGTCGTGGGCAGCGGGGCCGCGGGAGGAGGGGAGGCATGCAGTTAGCAAATTCAGAAGAGCAGTCAGCAGGAAAATATCGATATATGATAGAAAGAGAGGCAACATGGCGGTGGAATTTGAGAGGTAGAATATCAGTATGAGGAGCAGAGCTGATGAGACGAAGAGCCTTTGACTCCACTCTGTCAAGGAGAGCTGTGTGAGTGGAGCCCCACCACACCTGTGATGCATACTCCATATGAGGGCGGACAAGGCCCCTGTAAATGGATAGCAACTGTGCGGGGGGGAAGAACTGGTGGGGACGGTACAGAACGCCCTGCCTCGAGGAAGCTGATTTAGTAAGAGATGAGATATGAAGTTTCCAGTTGAGATTTTGAGTTAAGGATAGACCAAGGATGTTTAGTGTTGAAGAAGGTGATAGCTGAGTGTTGTCAGAGAGTAGGGATAATTGTTTGGAAGATTGTGTCGAGTGGATAGGTGGAGAAAATGTGTTTTTGAGGCGTTGAAGGACACCAGGTTCCTCTTGCCCCAATCGGAAATAATAATAAGGTCTGAGGCTAAGCGTTCTGCTGCCTCCAGCCTGGAATCGTTAAGTTCGTTTTGGAAAGAAGATGGACAACAGACAGAGAGAGGGAGATAGGACAGAACTGTGGGACACCACTGTTAATAGGTTTAGGAAGAACAGTGACCATCTACCACAGCAGAAATAGAACGGTCAGTAAGGAAACTGGAGATAAAGGTACAGAGAGAAGGATGGAAACCGTAGGAGGGTAGTTTGAAAGAAGATTTGTGCCAGACCCTATCAAAAGCTTTTGATATGTCCTGCGCAATAACAAAGGTTTCACCGAAACGGCTAAGAGAGGATGACTAAGAGTCAGTTAGGAAAGCTAGGAGATCACCAGTAGAACACCACTTGCGGAACTCATACTGGCGATGAGATAGAAGGTCAGAAGTGGAAAGGTGCTTTTGAATCTTCTGGTTAAGGATTGATTCAAAAGCTTTAGAAAGACAAGAAAGTAAAGCTCTAGGACGGTAGTTTGAGGGATTGGAATGGTCACCCTTGTAGATGTTGACAGGCAGAGGCGAAAGAGATTGACCAGGCAGAATGACAGCACAGGCACAGTTTTTAAGGACAATAGGAGGCACTCCTTCAGGTTAGTGTGTATACGTTAACTTCAGATTTTCCTTTCCCTTCTTCTCTTCCCTGTTGTTGTGGCTTTTTACTTCTTCTCCTTCTCCCTCCTCCTGATCCACCACTGCATCACTCTGTCGTTACGCACTCTCCAAAAAAACTATTTTTCTGACTGCGTTCATTCTTCATTCCTGTGATGTGCTTCGTTCACAATTTCCTTCATCTTAACTCTTTCCCCTGTGCTCATATTTTTCCTTATATATGTGTCTTTATATTGTTCTATACCTTTTAGTTTTCCACTCCGAGTTAAGATCATCTCGGCTGCCGTTTGTGACTTTAACTTTAGCTTTTTTTTCCCTTCCTCATAATTATTTTCCTAGTCTCGTCGCCTCGTCCACCTCCTCTGTCAGCCTTCCGGCTTCTTCATCGAGGCTTATCAGTATTATTTCACTTAACTGCATTAATCTCTCTCTCTCTCTCTCGACCGTCACTTCCTTCAACTTTGGAGTCTTCTGATTAGATTTTCTCTCTCTCTCTCACTCATCTCTGTGATTATCACTTTTCCTTTTCTGCCACTTCTCTAACCAAGTCTTCCTTCTTTCTTATTACTTGAACATCCTTACGCTACATCTCAACTTTCCTTTCTCCTTCTTGTTCTTCCAGAATTTCTTTGAAACTTCCTTTTTTCCTTTCCATATTTTTTTTCCCATACATGTATTTCCCATCAACTGTTTCCTTAATCTTATTTTCCACGCCCATTCCGCCACCACTACTTCCCCTTACCCTTTTGGATGTTTCTTCCTCGACCACTGCCTTTACCTCGTCATCAGTGTTGTCACACCAGGCACTTCCCTTTTTCAGTTTTTCGCTTTCTTCGCGGTGTGTGTGTGTGTGTGTGTGTGTGTGTGTGTGTGTGTGTGTGTGTGTGTGTCGGATCAGGACGCTAGTATTCTACAGGATGAACTAAACTAGTTCAATGTAGGGAAGTGCAGTATTCTGAGTGTAGGTAGGAACAACCCCTCACATAACTATTGCTTAAATGACACTCTCATAAGCAGGTATGGGTGCGAGAGAGATTTAGGGGTCTTAGTGAGCTCTGATCTCCGTCCAAGGGCACAATACATTCATGCTAGAAATGGAGCAAATAGGGTACTGTGATTTATTTGAAGGAGCGTGAGCAACAGAAGCGCTGAAGTCTTCCTCAAACTATATTTAGGATTAGTTAGACCTCATCTTGACTATGCGGTTCAGTTCTGGTCACCTTACTATAGAATGAATATCAGAATGTTAGAATCGGTGCAGAGGAGGATGACTAAGATGATTTCGGGGTAGATAAACTTGCCATACTCAAACAGTTAAACTTGCATTCTCTAGAAAGGCGAAGGGTGCGTGGAGACTTGATCGAGGTTTATAAATGGATGAAGGGCTTTAAGAAGGAGGGTATTCATGTTTTTTTTTTTTGTAAGAGAACCGGTAGGACACGTAGTAATGGGTTTAAACTGGATAAATTCAGATTCAACAGGGACATAGGCAAAACTGGTTTACTAACAGAGTGGTGGTTGAGGAATAGGCTTAGAGTCATGTGGTGAGTGCCAATACACAATTATTGTCACATTCAAAAATAGATTAGATAAATTCATGGATAGTGATATTAGGTGGGGTTAGATTCACAGGAGCTTAGGTTCGAAGGAGCTGCCTTGTATAGGTCAACCGGCCTCATGCAGACTCCTACTTTATGTTCTTATGTTTGTTTGTGTGTGTGTGTGTGTGTGTGTGTGTGTGTGTGTGTGTGTGTGTGTGTGTGTGTGTGTGTGTGTGTGTGTGTGTGTGTGTGTGTGTGTGTGTGTGTGTGTGTGTGTGTGTGTGTGAGAATGTATGTGTGTGTGTGTGTGTGTGTGTGTGTGTGTGTGTGTGTGTGTGTGTGTGTGTGTGTGTGTGTGTGTGTGTGTGTGTGTGTGTGTGTGTGTGTGTGTGTGTCGGGGGTATCTCGGGTGACAGCACCGTAAGGTGGGCGCGGCAACCTGCCCCACACAGCATGCCCACACAGATTCCTTGGTTGGCTTGGAGACGCCCTTTTGAAGGCGCCGCCTGTTGCGAGTCAGGTGTGCGGGACGGGTTCTCCTGAGGCTTGTAATACAGCAACGTGCAGGACCTCCCGTGCCCATGTTTCCAGTCACTTTCCAACAGCCAGCAGCAGGTTCCAACCCTCGCGGACCTGGGTTGCAGCAGCCCCAAACACTGATGCGCGTCGTCTGTCTTTCCGCAGGGCTCGGGCGGTGTGGGCGCCAGTAGGCCCCGTGACGCTGCGCACGGCCGTCGCGGTGATAGTGGGGTTGCACTCACACCGTATTCATGACTACGGTATTTGATCTATACTTTGTTGACACAGCATTGTTATTAGTATGAACATCGGTGGTGGAGTGGCCACGCTTCATGAAACGGTTTGCTTGATTCTCTTTAACACAGCTGGGGCTAGCAGTGATGTTGACGGGCGTCATCCCGGAACGCGCGTTGGTGCCGTGGCAATGGCCACCAACGTGGTGCACGCCATCCTGCCCATGCTGCTCACCCTTGCCTGCTACCTGTCGACCATTGTGGCGGTGAGTCTTGCGGCGGCTTTGTGTTGACGTTCATGGTCATGCCACCATGAAGCTCGCTTGTTGTGTGTTCGGGGACTCTGTGCTGTGGCCACGGTTACGCCATGCGCCAAGCCTCACGTGAATGTTGTCATAGTGCTTACGCTGAACCTGACTTGGCACACGTTCTTTTAGATACGTCAACACGCTAATCAGGTGCTGTTCGTGCTCCAGGTGAGACGTAACAAGCGTAACCTGCCCGGCGGTCACCACACGGCGGCGGTCACGAAGGTGATGGACGAGGCGACGCGGGCCATGCTGGCGGTGTTCATCAGCAACCTGGTCCTCGTCCTCCCAAGCTTCACCTATTTCACCATGGGGATGATGCTTATACCCTCCGGAACCTACATAGCCCCCATCATCCACATCATCATGTTCGTGGTCTTCTTGACGCACCTGCTCGTGGACCCGTTGGTGTTCGTGTGTTTCAACGGGCACCACCGAAGGCGCGTCCTGCAGGGCCCCAAGTCATGCCTCTGCCGCCCGCCTCGTGAAGAAGACGCGATAGCCCTCGAGCAAGATGTCGCTCAGCCGTCCCCTGCCCTAAGAGTCCCGGCGAGGGAGAATACTTGCTGAAGATTTTGAAGTGAATGGAAGGGAATGGAGGCAGTGGAGGAGAACACAGCGGACGAGTAGAGGGAAGGAAACATTGGAGGAGGAGGGAGGAAAGGGCACACTGGGGGGGAGGAGGGAGGGGAAGGGAACACTGGGGGGGAGGAGGGAGGGGAAGGGAACACTGGGGGGGAGGAGGGAGGGGAGTGTAGGGGAGGAGAGGGCAACACTTCCCTTCGTTTCCTCTCCTTAGCCATTTCCCTCGCTGGCGCCCCTCCCTTCCCCTCCTCCCTTCCTCCCTTCACCTCCCCTTCCTTTCCTTCACGCCTCCTTCTTCCCCTCATTCTTCTCGCCCCCTCCTTCCCTTCCTTTCTTTCCCCTTCCCCTCTCCTACGCAATGCCTCCCCCTCCTCCCCCTTCCCTCCCCTTCCCCTCCCCTCCACCCGTCCATCTTCCTCTCTCCGCCCCCCTCCCCGCCCCCCCTCATTGAGAGAGAGAGAGAGAGAGAGAGAGAGAGAGAGAGAGAGAGAGAGAGAGAGAGAGAGAGAGAGAGAGAGAGACAAATAACACACACACACACACACACACACACACACACACACACACACACACACACAGAAACAGACAAATTAATACAGACAAATTCACCGACAGAAACAAACTTGACAACTAAGTAGAAAGACAGACAGATAAATAGGTAGACAGACAGACAGACAGACAGACAGAGAGAAGGCCAGAGTGACACGTATACATACAACAACAAACAGACAGACTGACTTACCAACTGACAAAGACAAACTAACTATGCAAAATTCTTTGACTATATGAACTCTAAATTGGACCACATATTGACCCACTCTACCTTCGCTGAAATCTCTATCTTGGGAGATTTCAATGTTCACCACCAGCTTTCACTTTCATGCTCTTTTACTGACCAGTCTGGTGAACAAGCCTACAACTTTGTTCTCCTCAACGACCTAGAGCAGTTGGTACAGCACCCTACACGTATTCCTGACCGTCTTGGAGACAGGCCAACATTCTAGACCCTTCCTTACCTCTAATCCTTCTGCTTACTCTGTCAAACTGTTCTCTCCGTTGGGCTCCTCCGATCATAACCTTATTTCTGTATCATTTCCTATCGCCCTTGTTCATCCTCTGGACCCACCGAAGAGGCGATGCTTCTGGTATTTTGCTTCAGCTCGGTGGGCGACCTGAGGATGTACTTTTCCGATTTCCCGTGGAATGATTACTACTTCCAGGAGAGAGACCTCTGTGTGTCCAGCGCATCACAGAGGTGATTGTCTCTGAATGGAGGCATACATTCCACATTCTTTCTCTACGCCTTGGTTTAATCATGCTTGTTCTGGTGCTAGTAAAGATAGAGAGGCAGCTCACAAAAGGTACCAGAGCCTTCGCACTCCTACTAATCATGAACTTTACATTTCCGCCCGGAATCGTGCCAAATCTATTCTCAGACTTACCAAAACTTTTTTCATCTATATAAAATGTCAACATCTTGCTTCTTCTAATTCTTTCCTTGACTTCTGGCACTTAGCTAAAAATAACTCCCCCAATTTCACTTTTTCCTCTTTCCCTGCTCTCCTTAACCCTGACGGCAGCAACGCTGTCTCATCTATCTGTAAGGCTGAACTCTTCGCTCAAGCTTTCTGTAAGAACTCCACCCTGGACGATTCTAGGCATATCCCTCCTACTCATCCCCCCTCTGACTCCTTTATGCCTGTTATTAAGGTTCTTCCTAATGATGTTTACTATGCCCTCTTTGGCTTCAATCCTTAGAAGGCTTATGGGCTTGATGGAATGGCTTCTATTGTCCTTAAAAGCTGTGCTTCCGCGACGACACCCTGCCTGGTCAAACTCATTCGTCTCTGCCTATCAACATCTACCTTTCCTTCCTGCTGGAAGTATGCCTTTGTACAGCCTATGCCTAAGAAGGTGACCGTTCCAATCCTCAAACTACCCCCTATAGTTTTACCTTCCTGTTCATCTAAAGGTTTGAATCAATCCCAACCGGAAGATTCAGCACCTTCCAGTTCTAACCTTCTATCTGATCGCCAGTATGGGTTCCGTAAGGGGCATTCTACTGGCGATCTTCTTGCTCTCTTAACTGACTGCTGGTCATCCTCTCTTAGCCATTTCGGTGAAACTTTTTATGTTGCGCTAGACATATCGAAAGCCTTCGATAGAGTCTTGCACAAGTCTTTGCTTAAACTGCCCTTCGGATTCTATCCCTCTCTCTGTTCCTTTATCTCCAGTTTCCTTACTGGCCGTTCTATCTCTGCGGTCACTGTTTTTCCCCTAAACCTATCAACAGTGGTGTTCCACAGGGCTCTGTCCTATCACCCACTCTCTTCTTGTTATTCATCAATGATCTTCTTTCCATAACAAACTGTCCTGTCCATTCATACGCCGACGACTCCACTCAGCATTATTCAACTTCTTTCAATAGAAGGCCATCCCAATAAGAAGTATACGACTCCAGACTAGAGGCTGCAGAACGCTTAACCTCAGGAGTCGCTTGGGGTAATAGGAACCTTGTGTTCTTCAATGCCTAAAAAAGCTTAATTTCTCGACTTATCAACTCGACACAATCTTCCAAACACCTATCCCCTATTCTTCGACAACACTCAGCTGTCAACTTATTCAACACTAAATATCCTCGGTCTATCCTTAACTCAAGATCTCAACTGGAACTTCACATCTCCTCTCGCCAAATCAGCTTCCTCGAGGTTGGGCATTCTGTATCGTCTCCGCCAGTTCTTCCTCCCCGCACAGTTGCTATCCATATACAGGGGCTTTGTCCGCCCTCGTATGGAGTATGCATCTCACGTGTGGGGAGCCCACCACACCGCTCTTTCTGGACCGAGAGGAGTCTAAGGCTCTTTCGTCTCATTAGCTTCCTCCTCCTACTGATAGTTTTCTAACTCTTAAATTCCGTCGCGATGTTGCCTCTCTTTCATCTCCTATCGCTATTTCCACGCTGACTGCTCTTCTGAACTTGTTAACTGCACGCCTCCCTCCCGTGGCCCTGCTGCACACGACTTTCTATCATGCACATCCCTATACTGTCCAAACCCTTATGCAAGAGTTAATCAGCATCTGCACTCTTTCATCCCTCACGCTGGTAAACTCTGGAATCTTCCTTCATCTGTATTCTTCCTACGACTTGAACTCTTTTCAAGAGGGGGGTATCAGTACACCTCCTCCCGAAATTGACCTCTTTCGGCCACCTTTTTTTTTTTTTTTTGTAGGAGCAGCATGTGGGCTGTGTGTGTGTGTGTGTGTGTGTGTGTGTGTGTGTGTGTGTGTGTGTGTGTGTGTGTGTGTGTGTGTGTGTGTGTGTGTGTGTGTGTGTGTGTGTGTGTGTGTGTTTCCTTTTTGTGCCCCTGAGCTGTCTCCTTTGTTGTAAAAAAAACAAGAAAAGACATAGACAGACAGACAGACAGGCAGGCAGACAGACAAACAGACGTTCAGACCTTCCCACCCTCAACTTGCTCCACAGCCTCTGACCTCAACCAGAAAGGGTGGGCTTTCGTCAATGGGTAGGTCAGCATCCGCCACCTGCTCCCAGCAACTGGAAGCCGCCCACGTGGAGGGTCCGCCATGTACAACTGCTCAGTACTCAGCCCAACAAGCCCTCTGCCCACCCATGTCCGACACGAGGCAGCCGTCAGCTGTTGGATAGCGCTCACCTGAGAGGGGGACTTAATGCGAGCTTCTTCAGGGCTCTGTAAGCAGGTCGAAGGTCATTGGCATTTAAATGGCCCTCGACTTCATCAGCGAGGTCCCTAACATCCCTCTCCTTGTCTCACCTCAGGAGAGCTCTAGTCCCACGTTACAGAGCCTTGTATTGGTCCAGGTTCCCAGCAAGTCTGGTAGCGCGACTCTCCTCAATATTCTCCAGCGTTCCACCGAGGCAAAGCCACTCCTAGATCTCTGGCGCTCTCCAATGCACCCTTGACAGCTTGCAGTCTCACGTTTAAAGTATCCCATTGAACTCACAGGATCATCCAGGGTGCCAAGCACTTGAACCGATTTGAGACTGGCACTGCATACTCTGAGCACATGCCAGGTCCTTTCAGCCTATCGAGATGGAACACAGTAGTGTTGCATCTCGAAATTCTTCTTGACCTGACATGAAGCTTGAGTGTTGAAACAAGAAGCCTGTGATCAGTTGCAAAGAACTCTGCAATCAGGAAAACCCTGCATTTCTGAATGATCCTTCAACGAGTACTAACGATAAAGTGGTCGATCTCCTTAGCTACCCCTCCGGCATCGCTATACCAAGTCCAGCGGTGCAGCTCTGGTCGTTGGTACCGGGATCCCGCACTACTCAACCTTCTCGATTTTACAAAATTCAGGAGGAGAGAGCTGTTGATGTTCCTGGTGCCAGATCCATGGGGACCAACTTTGAGTTACTGGAATGTGTTCAGTACTAATTCCTTGTTCTTTTTCGTATATGTAAGTATATTGCTTTTTTTCTTTCTTAATTATTAATCCATATCTCTTTGCTATTTGCTGTATATTTTTGATACTTTCAGCTGCTTCTTCTATTGAGTGTGATAAAAGTAAGCTGTCATCTGCATATTTTAAAATGGGTATTTTGAAGTGCTCATTTTTAAAGCCTATGTCCATCATTTCTAGTTCTAAAATTATTTCATAGCTTAAAATTGTGAACAGGAAAGTCGAGGCATTGCATCCTTGCCTTATATGTACCATTTGTTATATTTATTTTTGTCGATTAGTTCCACTTAGAAATATGTTAGTGAGGTCTTCTGTATATGTTTGCTACAAGATTAATAGTTTTGGGTGGACTTTGTAATTCATCAGCACTGTGATAAATGTTTTTCGGTCTATTGAATCAAATACTTTTTTTTAAATCAAGTGAGGTCACATTCAGCTTTTTTTTCAGTTTGTAACTTTGTTTAACGCAGTATTTTAGTATGTACAAGTTGTCTGAAATTCTTCTGTTTTCTGTGAAGTCTGATTGCAGGTCGTTACTGTTGTCTGAGTCTTTCATGTGTTTTTCCAACTTTTTGTTCGAGGATTCCACAAAAATCTTGTATGGCTTTTTCTGGATTAATATATTGTTAGATGTTCTTCAATCATCACTTATCTGTCCTTCTTCTATTATATTAATGAAACAGTTTGTAAGTTGTGTCACATACAGGTCACTGCTTTCTATAATTTTGTAAAGGTCTGTTTTTAGGCCGTCTGATCCAGGAGCTTTTTTTGCTTTAGTTTTGCATAGCTGTCGTTTGACTTCTTCTTTGATATATAGATGTCAGTCTCTTCATAGGTGCACATGGGGTGTCCATTTTCGCACTGTGCGACCATGTCTAAATGTTCCCTTAACTCCAAATCCACTTTCTACTCTGTCCACTCGTCTTCATTTTTACTTTAATGTAATTATTTATTCTGCTTTGTAACACTACCAGCTCGTTTTCATATTGTTCTTGCCTTTGATTATTCTATGCCTCTTCAATCTTTTTTTCTCTAGCTTCAGTTTTCCAGAAGTCTTCTAATTGTTTTGCCAGTTTTCTTCCGTCAGGATCATTTAACAATATATCCTTTTTTACGATAGTTTCTCCTTTCAGTTTCTTTGTTATCCCATAGTTTTCTTTATCCATTCCTGGTCTCATATGTAATTTTCTTTTCATTTATTGATATTGCATTCCGCACCATATGCTTAACTTTAGTTTTGTTTTATTTTGTTTGGTAAGTTGTTGTAATTTTCTTTATCCTCAGTGTTTTGTGTTTATCCTGCTTGTTTATTATAAGTCCTCGTTTTACTTATTTCGCTTTTATTTCTTGTGTTATCCAGACTGGTTCTATGTCTTTGTGTTTTGTTTTATTCTTCTTTGTATTTGTTCGTCAAAAAATATTGGATGCTTCTTTCATGAGATTTTCCAATTCTGCAGAGACTGTGTTTCTTCGTTTTAATACACTCTCAATGTGCATTTTTGTATCTGTTTATTATTTAGTTAATTTTGGTATGTAATAGTCTTCTTTCGTTACTATATTCATTTTCTTTATACTGAGGCCATATATCAAAACACGCCTTTTTATCTACTATCTAGTGTAATACTTTTCTCCGTTATTATCATTTACAGCCTTTTGTACATGGGTATAGCAGCAGCAGCGTGTTGACGACATTGTGGGAGATTACCGGTTTGCCGTTGTTTCTTTTAAGCTGGTTTACAGCATTCAATATTGTTCTTTGTGTTGCTTTCAAAGTTTGCGAAAATGTTCGTATGATTGGATTGTTGCTTTTTTATTATTATATTTCATATATTGCGATATATTCTTTGCAGCAAGTTTCAGTTACAGCTCAAAGTTTAAA
>NC_066538.1:10001083-10018583 GCF_024679095.1 Eriocheir sinensis
TCTTTCTTTCAGTCTCCTCCTCTTTCCATCATTCTTTTCTTTCTTTCCCTTTATGTTCTTTAATGTTTTTCTCTTATTTCTTTCAGGCTTTCACATTTATCATTAGCACTGATGAATCTAGTTAGTGCCAATAAGCGAATATAATAAAACGAATGACTCGCTAATGATAAAACTGCTGTGCAAGTTAAGCTGTCGTGGGGTAGCGATAAGGGGTGTGCCGGGCCAAGGTGGGGGTGGGTAGGTTGTTGGGGAGTTGTGGGGGGCAATGGAGGGGTGTACCTTTATATCAACACTTGTAAGGCTGCCACAGAAGCCCCTCACCTGTCCCTGATTGACCCTTGATCTACCTGGCTACCTGACACCTGCTCTCTCTCTCCGTACGCATCATTTTTTTCTCTATCTATTATCATATTCCTTAGCTTCACTTTTATTTAACACACACACACACACACACACACACACACACACACACACACACACACACACACACACACACACACACACACACACGCACACACATAAAGCGCCAAAACAAAAAGTATTCACAATCACTGCACACAGATTTGCATAATTCACACACTCGTATGCAAACTCACGCCGAAAACCATTTACATACAATAACCGACGCGCATTAACTATACATAATGAACCAATACATCGCTAATGCATACACACAAATACATGTATACACATAACCGATACACACATACACGCTCCAAGAAATAGGTGACTGTATATTGACTACGGGATACCACATGCACACATATATGCATACATCAAGATAATGCATAACTACACATACACACACGGTCTGGCAGTAAGAGAGACCGAGAGAAAAATAGATAGACAAATATAGAACCACACACACACACACTTACATTCATCGTCCCCCAAAACCCAATAATAAAACTCAGGCCCGAGAAAAAGGTTCGGGACACAGGTAAGTACAAGGACAGGTAGATGGACGCAGGAAGGGTGTGGCTCTTATACTTAAGTACGAGAGACGGGCGGCCAGGCACATCCCCGCAGCGACACACCTACCCGCCACTCAGCCTCCTGTCACCTGTCTATTCACCTGGACACAAATACAGGTGAGACGCTATGCGGCAACACTAATAATGCATCACACCTTGACGGGCCTCAGTAATTTTTTAAGGGACGTGAAGGTGAAGGTAATGTGAGGGCTGTGTTACTGATCTCGATGTCTTTCTTTTTTATTTTAGTGTTTTTTTTTTGTCTTAGTTAAATATGATAGTAAATTTTCTACTAAAGCTTTTTACAATTTCCAAAATTTATTTTCTTTAGTATTCATGTGTTTATTTGTAAGGTCTTTTCTTATAGACAGATGTGAAGGTTTTTCTAGATCAGTTTCTATGTTCGAAAAAGTGCTAATTCTACAAAATACTATAAGTGTTACTTAATAATGTGTTTTCAATATGTGAAAACATTGCTCTATATTTTCAACGATACTCGCTGTGAATCTAAAATGCTATGATCAGAAAAGACGAAAAACGTTGAAGAAAAAAAGTCGCCAAACAGTTAATTCGGCTAACATTTTAGAGGATTTGCCTTTTCACATATTATTAGTAAATAAAATATACAACAAAGACAGGCCTAAGACATTGCCTTGAGAAACCCAAACTTCACCAAAATAAAGTCACTCAAAAATACATCAACAACAACGCGTAATTTGCTGTCAGTTATAAAATCAGACATCACATCTAAGCCATACCCACCTACATCACTGTTTTCCAGTTTAAACAACAATGCTTTGTGATTCATCATATCAAACTAAAGTAAAACTAAACTAAAACCCAGGGCTACACGCCAAGATTCATGTCCAGCATCAAAACAAGCCTGCAGTTCATGAACCAACACCAAAAAAGCATCACAAGTGCCCAAGCCATTCCTAAAACCAAACTGGCCCGGTGGTAGAGTACTGAAGTTCTTGAAATACTGTCATTTAATTTAATTTTTGTAACTGATTTTTCTATGGGTAAGGTCTTTTCATTGAGTTGTCTAATATACTTTTCTATACTCCAGGGTAACCATTTCACGTCTGCTTCAACTGGATATTATATTTTTTAGGCAGGACGTCTGTTTTTTTTTTTTTTTGTCTCAGTTTGTCGGTCTGTATGTCTGTTTCTTTGCCTCTCTCTCTCTCTCTCTCTCTCTCTCTCTCTCTCTCTCTCTCTCTCTCGTAAGCTTCAAGCGTCACCTTTTAACGCAACAAAAAGGCCTTCTCTCTCTCTCTCTCTCTCTCTCTCTCTCAATACAGCCTCTAGGGGGGTCCCGGCTCTTTATATTCGCCTCGTCTTTTAAGAGTTTATGGCAGGGTCATTTTTTCTTCCCTTGATGCAGATGTCGCCTCCCCCAGGGCCGGGACGCGAGGCACGGCGTCATGGGGTCGGCAAGGGAGGCAGAGAAAGAAGGGGAGGTAGGGGGTTGGTAGGGGTCGGAACCAAGGAAAAAGGGATAGCGGGTAGGAAAATAAGTGGTAAGGGATGGTATATTTTTTTGTTAACAGCGGTGTGGGGGTGCAGGGGAAAGCAGGGACGATGGGGAGCAGTTGCAGGGGGTTGGGGTGGAGGAAGTATGAAGGCCGGGGTGGTTATTAAAGATGAGAGAAAGAAAATACTAGATAGAGAGTGGGTGAGGGAGGAACATATAACTGACAGACTGGCTAACTGACTGACTGACTGAATGAATGAATGAAAAGCTGAGTGGTTGAGAGGCTAATCATCTGGGTAGCTAATTGAATGACTGACGTGAATGGCTGACTGGTTGACTGGCTGGATGAGAGACTAGCAAGCTAACTGGCTGACTAAATGATTGGCTGGCTGGCTGTCTAAGTGGATGAGTGGTTGGGTGGCTGAGCGGCTGGCTGTGTGACTGACTGGCTGAGTGGCTGACTGACTGAATGGCTGGCTAACTGGCTGGCTGGGTGGTTGGGTGGCTGAGTGGCTGGGTGGCTGGGTGGCTAGTGGCTGGGTGAGTGGCTGGTTGGTTGGCTGAATGGCTGGCTGGCTGGCTGGCTGGCTGGCTGGCTGAGTGAGTGGCTGGCTGATTGAGTGAGTGGCTGGCTGGCTGAGTGAGTGGCTGGCTGGCTGAGTGAGTGGCTACCTGGCTGAGTGAGTGGCTGGCTGAGTGAGTGGCTAGCTGGCTGAGTGAGTGGCTGGCTGGCTGGCTGGGTGAGGGGCTGGCTGGCTGAGTGAGTGGCTGGCTGGCTGAGTGAGTGGCTGGCTGGCTGAGTGAGTGAGTGGCTGGCTGGCTGGCTGGCTGAGTGAGTGGCTGGCTGGCTGAGTGAGTGCCTCGCTGGCTGAGTGAGTGGCTGGCTGGCTGAGTGAGTGGCTGGCTGGCTGAGTGAGTGGCTCGCTGGCTGAGTGGCTGGCTGGCTGGCTGAGTGAGTGGCTGGCTGGCTGAGTGAGTGGCTCACTGGCTGAGTGAGTGGCTGGCTGGCTGGCTGAGTGAGTGGCTGGCTGGCTGGCTGAGTGAGTGGCTGGCTGGCTGGCTGGCTGAGTGAGTGGCTGGCTGGCTGAGTGAGTGGCTGGCTGGCTGAGTGAGTGGCTGGCTGGCTGGCTGAGTGAGTGGCTGGCTGGCTGGCTGACTGGGTCGCTGGCTGGCTGTCTGAGTGACTGGCTGGCTGGCTGGCTGAGTGAGTGGCTGGCTGGCTGGCTGAGTGAGTGGCTGTCTGGCTGGCTGCCTGAGTGTCTGGCTGGCTGGCTGAGTGAGTGGCTGGCTGGCTGAGTGAGTGGCTCGCTGGCTGAGTGGCTGGCTGGCTGGCTGAGTGGTGGTGGCTGGCTGAGTGAGTGGCTGGCTGGCTGAGTGAGTGGCTGGCTGGCTGAGTGAGTGGCTGGCTGGCTGGGTGAGTGGCTCGCTGGCTGAGTGAGTGGCTGGCTGGCTGGGTGAGTGGCTGGGTGGCTGGCTGGCTGGGTGAGTGGCTGGCTGGCTGGGTGAGTGGCTCGCTGGCTGAGTGAGTGGCTGGCTGGCTGGGTGAGTGGCTCGCTGGCTGAGTGAGTGGCTGGCTGGCTGAGTGGGTGGCTGGCTGGCTGTGTGAGTGGCTGGCTGGCTGGGTGAGTGGCTCGCTGGCTGAGTGAGTGGCTGGCTGGTTGGGTTAGTGGGGACGGCGGACGTAAAGGGAAGGGGTAATGGAGTGCAAATGTATATGCAAAAAAAGAATAAAGTTTTCTCAGGCTTTTAGCAGCGGAGTACTTTTCGATGTAGCTCCTTCGTTAGGTTCGGGATACGCAAACTTTTATATTCACGATCCTTTCCAGAGTCTTGAATTCGTAACTGAGATGCAAGAAAGACGGAGAGGAAGAGGAAAGAAATGTATATGTATCTGTTTGTATATCTATCTGTCTGTCTGTCTATAATGCAAAAAAGAAAGGAAGGAGAGGAAAAAGAAAAAAAGTATATATATATATATATATATATATATATATATCTATATATATATATATATATATATATATATATATATATATATATATATATATATATATATATATATATATATATATATATATATATATGCCTGCCTGTCTGTCTGTCTATTTCCGTGTCAATTTCTCGTATCAGTCTCTTTCATATTTCAGCTTTTTTTTCATTTGTATTTTCACTTTTTCTCTACTCCCTTTTCTTCTTCCTTCTTATTTTTTCCTCCTCTTCTCTTTTTGCTTCTCATCTGATTTTCTTTTCTTTTCTTTCCTTTTTTATTTTTTCTGTTTTTTCTTCTCTTCTTCTCCTCTCCTCATCTCTTTTCTCTTCTCTCATTACATTTCTTCTCTTCTCGTTTTTTCTCTCTCTTCCCTTCTGTCTTCTCCTTTTCTCCTCCTCCTCCGTTTTAGCTTCCTCTTATATTTCAAAGTTTATATAATCCGTTTCCTCTCAGAGCTTCACACCAGCTAGGATATTTTTCTTCCCCTCACTTTTATCACGTCTGGGCTTCGAGCTAATATTACCTCGGCTGACCAGGTGAGCGGAGCCAGCCAGGTAACCCAAGCCAACCTACCTCCACTACTTTTACTTTCAGCCAATATTTCGTAACTTTTTTTTTCCTGTTGTTTGCTAATCGTTCTCTTAGTATCGTTTCTGCTTCTGCTACTAATGTTTCCGTTACTCGCGTATTTCCTGCTAAATCTACTACTGTTTCTGCTTAGACGATGTTGGTTCACTTCACTTTTTGCTGCTGCCATAACCTTTTCTGCTAAGACGGGGCTGGTTTCCTACTGTTAACACTCGTTTCTGCTTCTGGTGGTCATATTTCTTCAACATCATGATATATATGCTGATAACGCCACGGCTGCTTCTCCTAAGACGAGATTGGTTATTTACTGCTAATCCTCGTTTCTGCTGCTGCTGGTAATGCTTTTTCAACTGGTGTATGTCTTCTGCTAATGCCACTACTGTTTCTGCTAAGATGATGCTGGTTTCCTACTGTTTATACTCGCTTCTGCTTCTGCTGGTAATATATCTTCCATATTTCATCTTCTTCATTTTTCTTTTCACTTTTTCAGTACTTCCTTCATCCTTCTTATTTTTTCTTCTCTTTCCTTCCTCTCTCCACTACTCTTTTCTCTTTTCTTTCCGTTTCCTTTTTTTTCTTCTCTTCTGCTAATGCTAATATTGTCTCTGCTACTGGTTCCCTACTACTAGTAATCCTCTCTTCCCCTTCTGCTGGTAATATTTCTGCAACTGCTTAGGTGCCCACGATCGATGTTGGTTCCTACTGCTGCAGATCCTTCTCTGCTGTTTTCTAGTCCTGCTGGTGATCCTTCTGCAGCTGCGACGTCTTCTGCTAATGCCCATCCTGCTTCCGCTACGACAGTGATGGTGCTGTTGCTGCTGCAGTGGAAATAATGGAGGAAAGAAAGGAGCAAAAAAAAGGGGAAGGGAGAGAGAAATGTAACATGTCAGGGAGGCCCGCCGCAGTATGCATCTCCCAACGCGGCCAACGTTGTAAAAGAGTTAATGTCTGACCTTTCTCTTTTTTTTCTTTCTTTCCTTTCCCCTCTTTCTCTTTCGATTTTCTTTTCCTTCTTTCTTTCTTTCTTTCCCTGTTCATCCTTCTAGTGCAGATGCTTGGGGAGTCGAGTGTGTTCAGCTGTCATTTGCTCTCTTGTTTTGTTTTGCTTTACGTTTTTTTTTTTTTCTGTTGTCTTGTTTTCTTTTTCTTTTTATTTTTTCTGTTGTCTTGTTTTCTTTTTCTTTTCTTTTTCTGTTGTCTTGTTTTCTTTTTTCTTCTTCTTTTTCTATTGTCTTGTTTTCTTTTTCGTTTTCGTTTTCTGTTGTCTTATTTTCTTCTTTCTTTTTCTTTTTCTGTTGTCTTGTTTTCTTTTTCGTTTTCGTTTTCTTTTGTCTTGTTTTCTTTTTCTTTTTCTTTTTCTGTTGTCTTGTTTTCTTTTTCGTATTCTTTTTGTTGTCTTGTTTTCTTTTTTCTTTTTCGTTTTCTGTTGTCTTGTTTTATTTTTCGTTTTATTGTTCTGTTGTCTTGTTTTATTTTTATTTTTATTTTTCTGTTGTCTTTTCTTTTTTTCGTTTTCTTTTTCTGTTGTCTTGTTTTCTTTTTCGTTTTCTTTTTCGTATTCGGTTTTTTTCTGTTGTCTTGTTTTCTTTTTTTCGTTTTCGTTTTCTGTTGTCTTGTTTTCTTTTTTTCGTTTTCGTTTTCTGTTGTCTTGTTTTCTTTTTCTGTTGTCTTGTTTTCTTTTTCGTTTTCGTTTTCTGTTTTCTTGTTTTCTTTTCTTGTTTTCTTTTTCTGTTGTCTTGTTTTCTTTTTCGTTTTCGTTTTCTGTTGCCTTGTTTTCTTTTCTTGTTTTCTTTTTCTGTTGTCTTGTTTTCTTTTTCGTTTTCTTTTTCTGTTGTCTTGTTTTCTTTTTTCGTTAGTTTTCTTTTATCATTTCCTGCCTTTTAATCTCCGCTCTCTTTTTCCTTTGCTTCCTCACTCTTCTTATTTTCGCTCTTTTTTTACTTTTCTTCATTGTCGTTGTTGTTGTTATCCTCCTCTTCCCTTTCCTCCTCCTCCTCTTCCCTTTCCTCCTCCTCCTCCTCCTCCTCCTCCTCCTCCTCCTCCTCTTCCAGAAAAACACACAGTAATACCAGAAAGCATCAAACATTTATGGCTATTTCAGATTTTCCAACGAGCAATAAAGTAAAGTTCATTGAAAGTAAATTAAATAAACCAGCCTAAGATGAGACGACAATACCAGAAGTTCGCTCACGGGGGTGGGAGGGTAAATAAAAAAGTTTCTTCGACATAAAAAAAAAGGAGAGTCGTTATACCAAAAAAAAAAGTAACAACAACAACAACAACAACAACAACAACAACAACAACAACAACAACAACAACAACAACAACAACAACAACAACAACAACAAACAAACAAACAAACAAGTGGAGGAAGACAGCTATGCACGTATTTAGGAACCATATCATTTTTATGGGAAGACTTGGAGAAGCAGAAATGAATGCTTATGTTCTGTTGATGAGTCTGAGCCAGGTGGAGTGAGTGAGTAAGTGAGTGAGTGAGTGAGTGAGTAAGAGGGTGAAGGAGTGAGAATGAATATGTTATTAAAATGAGTGGACAAGTTGAGTGAATGAACGAATGAATGAAAGAATAAATGATTGATTGACTGATTGATTGATTGATATGATTGATTGATTGATTGATTGAATGAATGAATAAGTGAGTGTGTGAGTGTGTGAAAGAGTGAGTGAACAGGTAGTGTGCAAGCTTGGAAATAATCAGTGAGAGTAAATGAATGTATGAGTGAACGAGTGAGTGAGTGAGTGAGTGAGTGTGTGAGTGAGCAAGTGTGCGAGTGAGTGAGTGTGTGAGTAAGTAAGTGAGTGAGTGAGTGAGTGAGTGAGTGTGTGAGTGAGCAAGGTGGAGGAGGAGTGGAGGGAGGAGTGAGGAGGAGGTGAGGAGGAGTGAGGAGTGGAGGAGGTGGTGGTGAGGAGTGGTGGAGTGGTGGTGGTGGTGAGTGAGGTGGTGAGTGGTGAGTGGTGAGGTGGTGGTGGTGAGGTGGTGGTGAGTGAGTGGTGGTGGTGAGTGGTGGTGGTGAGTGAGTGAGTGAGTGGTGGTGGAGTGAGGTGGAGTGGAGTGAGTGGTGGTGAGTGGTGGTGGTGGTGGTGGTGGAGTGAGTGAGTGGTGGTGAGTGAGTGAGTGGTGGTGAGTGGTGAGTGGAGTGAGTGGTGGTGAGTGGAGTGAGTGAGTGAGTGAGTAATTGAGTGGTGAGTGAGTGAGTGGTGGTGAGTGGTGGTGGAGTGGTGAGTGGTGAGTGAGTGAGGTGGTGAGTGGTGAGTGAGGAGTGGTGGTGGTGGAGTGGTGAGGAGTGAGTGAGTGAGTGAGGGAGTGAGTGAGGTGGTGGTGGTGGAGTGAGTGAGGTGGTGGAGGAGTGGTGAGTGAGTGAGTGAGTGAGGAGTGAGTGAGTGAGGTGGTGGTGGAGTGAGTGAGTGGTGGTGTGAGTGAGGAGTGAGTGAGTGGTGGAGTGAGTGAGTGTGAGTGAGGTGGAGGAGTGAGTGAGTGAGTGGTGAGTGAGGAGGAGTGAGTGAGTGAGTGAGTGAGTGAGTGAGTGAGTGAGTGAGTGAGTGTGTGTGTGTGCGTGAGTGAGTGAGTGTGCGAGTGAGTGAATGTGTGAGTGAGTGAGTGAGTGTGCGAGTGAGCGAGTGAGTGAGTGTGAGTGAGTTCCCAGGTGTGTTGCGTGCACCTGACGTATAATTACAGTAAGAGGAATATGGCGGGGAGGTACAGAGGGCCGCCGGACAGGTAGACAGGTAAATACTGGGATGATAAACGCCGGTGAAGGAGAATTAATACGCATCAAACACGCATCAGCAAGCACACCCTCACCCCTATGCTGTCCAACTTCCTAATGCAAGAGTTGGTATCTTCATTCTTTCATTCTTTAACAAATTGATTATAAAAACGTCTTTCTTCTTGTCGTAATGTCCTGTTTCTTACACTTAAAATCTTTCAGCAAGGAGTATCGATATATTTTTACAGCCTAACTTGATGATATATTTTGGTATCTTCCTCAATTCACTTCAGGAGTAAAAATATGTCGTGTAGTTTTTTTTTCTTTTTTTCCTCATTTACTGCGTTACACACGAACATCACTACATTCTCTTTTTCTTCCATTTCTTTCCTCAGTTCTTTTCAGAGTTTATGACTCGACTCTGACTCGCTAACTTTCACTGGAGTTTTCTTAAATTATGAAAGGAGAATAAGTAGAATTACCCGGTGTGCTGTGGTGTGCTGTGTTATGTTGTGTTGTATCTGTGGTGTGCTGTGTTGTTCTGTGGTGTGTTGTATCTCTGGTGTGCTGTGTTGTTCTGTGTTTTTCTGTGGTGTGTTGTATCTGTGGTGTGCTGTGTTGTTCTGTGGTGTGTTGTATCTGTGGTGTGCTATGTTGTTCTATGGTGTGTTGTATCTGTGGAGTGCTGTGTTGTTCTGTGTTTTTCTGTGGTGTGTTGTATCTGTGGTGTTATGTGGTGTGCTGTGTTATGTTGTGTGTTGTAGCTGTGTTGTTCTGTGTTGTTCTGTGGTGTGTTGTATCTGTGGTGTGTTGTATGTGGTGTGCTGTGTTGTTCTGTGTTGTTCTGTGGTGTGCTGCATCTGTGGTGTGCTGTGTTGTTCTGTGTTGTTCTGTGGTGTGCTGCATCTGTGGTGTGCTGTGTTGTTCTGTGTTGTTCTGTGGTGTGTTGTATCTGTGGTGTGCTGTGTTGTTCTGTGTTGTTCTGTGGTGTGCTGCATCTGTGGTGTGCTGTGTTATGTTGTGTGTTGTATTTGTGTTGTTCTGTGTTGTTCTGTGGTGCGTTGTATCTGTGGTGTGCTGTGTTATTCTGTGGTGCGTTGTATCTGTGGTGTGCTGTGTTGTTCTGTGTTGTTTTGTGGTGTGTTGTATCTGTGGTGTGCAGTGTTGTTCTGTGGTGTGTTATATCTATGGTGTTCTGTGTTGTTATGTGTTGTTCTGTGGTGTGTTGTATCTGTGGTGTGCTGTGTTGTTCTGTGGTGTGTTATATCTATGGTGTTCTGTGTTGTTCTGTGGTGTGTTGTATCTGTGGTGTGCTGTGTTGTTCTGTGGTGTGTTGTATCTGTGGTGTTCTGTGTTGTTCTGTGGTGTGTTGTATCTGTGGTGTGCTGTGTTGTTCTGTGGTGTGTTGTATCTGTGGTGTTCTGTGTTGTTCTGTGGTGTGTTGTATCTGTGGTGTTCTGTGTTGTTCTGTGGTGTGTTATATCTGTGGTGTTCTGTGTTGTTCTGTGGTGTGTTGTATCTGTGGTGTGCTGTGTTGTTCTGTGGTGTGTTGTATCTGTGGTGTTCTGTGTTGTTCTGTGGTGTGTCGTATCTGTGGTGTGCTGTGTTGTTCTGTGGTGTGTTGTATCTGTGGTGTTCTGTGTTGTTCTGTGGTGTGTTGTATCTGTGGTGTGCTGTGTTGTTCTGTGGTGTGTCGTATCTGTGGTGTGCTGTGTTGTTCTGTGGTCTGTTATATCTATGGTGTTCTGTGTTGTTCTGTGGTGTGTTGTATCTGTAGTGTGCCGTGTTGTTCTGCGTTGTTCCGTGGTGTGTTGTATCTGTGGTGTGCTGTGTTGTCCTGTGCTGTGCTGTGGTGTGTTGTATGTTGTGTGGTGTTCTGCGCAGTGTTCCCGTGCTAACCTCAGCCCCACATGTGCCTGGTCTGAGTTCAATTTGTCCTAAACCGTTTATCACAAACAACGAATAAACTTTTTTTTTTCTAACACCGCCCGAATGCTCAGGAAAACACGGAGACTGAAGGACACTTTATGGATAGAACTATACTGCGGTTAAGTGATTCTTCTACTTGTCTTAACATCTTCTCAACCTTCCACTGATTTTTTTTTTAAAAGAGTACGAATCCCAACGAAAAAATTACAAAACATACACTTTAGAGGACGACTGAAAGCACCGTTGCCAGGATTATCGTACTCAGAGCCTCGTATTCACCGGTTTCTGAGCCACAGCTACTGCCAAAAAACACCAATAATTAACCACTTTAACGATAACTATATATGAAGGCAGCTATTGGGGTCGAGGAGGCAATTTTGGGTCTGAAATCGGCAAACATAGGAGACTGAGTACGACAATCTGGCAACGTTGACTGAAAGATAGAAGTACACTGTTAATAAAGGTGTAGAGTGCAAGTTCTCCCCTCTACACACAAGAGTCTATGTTTTTTCTTCTTCACGTAAATAAACGCCTTAACTGATAATACACCCGATAAAGATCATGTGATAAACGCGACTCCTGAAAATAAAGTTTCTGGTCGCTTCTTTCACCGATACGCACAAAAGTTCACGTCTTATTCAAACATTAAGGTGAAAAAACGCGCGCTGAAGGACAATTGAAACATGAGAATGCACTATTGATAAAGGTTTTGATTCCACCTTTTACTTATACACACAGAAGTCTAAGTAAAAAAATAAATAAAAATAAAATAAATAAATAAATAATCTAATCTTAGAACCAGTGAAGGACAACTGCGGAGGCAAAGTCCTGCTGAAAGTTGGCTATGAATTTCAATGCTCTATTTAGGAAGAGTTTGATTCCATTATTTCTTTCCACGCACAAAATTTAGGAATAGTTTGAGTCCATTATTTCTTTCCACGCACAAAATTTAGGAATAGTTTGAGTCCATTATTTCTTTCCACGCACAAAATTTAGGAATAGTTTGAGTCCATTATTTCTTTCCACGCACAAAATTTAGGAAGAGTTTGAGTCCATTATTTCTTTCCACGCACAAAATTTCACGTCTAAGTCAAATATATGTTTGATAGAATGATCTGCTACGAGTAAACTATTAATTAAAAATCTCTATCAATAAATATTTTGTGTCTATAAGCTCATATTTTCAAACGCTAGCGGCTCTCACAAGTATTTCCAAAGTCCAAAAAGATTACTCAGGTTCGCATGAGTGTTTTTCTTCTCAGTCATGGTGCAGAGGCCTTGTCAAACTATTACTAGACTTAAAACTACCCATGGAGATACCCGCAGCTTATACGAAAGTCTTATCAAATGCAGATGTGTAAACCCCGACATGTCTGAGAATATACATCGGTTTATCCTTCACTCCCACACAAAAAGGTTCACGTCCACAAATGCTTCGCCTTAAACAAAACTTCCAAGCACAATAACTTAGTGATAAACCTGATATCCTGAGTTATCGTTTTGCAATACCATCCCGGGCATTCAATACCTCCGCCTGTCGTCTTTTATTCCACTTATCGTATTGGATTGTTCCCGTCCTCCTCGCTTCAATATTCGCGGCGCATCCCGCCTGTTATGCATGGCTGTCTAGCTTTCATATCTCGGCCACAATGCAGATAAAACTCTACTTACTTGTTGGAGAAACCCGAGCAGATGATGAGAAATCTATAGTTTCCCTTCAAACCACTAACCTAACCATAGCTAACCTTGCCTAACTTGCCCTATTTTAACTTATCCAAAGAGAGCTTAACCATACCTAAGAAGACGACTAAACGTTACCAAACTTTACAGAGCCATATGCAAACAAAATTCATTCATTCACACATTCTTGCTTATTTGCCTCTTCTCGTTTTCCTCAATACCACAGATTCAATTATACCTAACCTTGCTTAAGTAAATAACTCAACCTAAAAGAGATTAACCAAACCAAAGAAAAAAGCCAATCATAATCTAACATATAATAAACGACCACATCCAAAACAAGCCTTCGTCAACTTAAATAATCTAACAAAGCCAAGCCAAATTTAACTCTGTCTAACCTAACCTAACACAGATTACCCTTTACTGGCCAAGACTTATCAAACCTCAACTAACCTTCCCTTCCCTTCCCTCCTCCTCCTCTCCCCTTTCCTTCCCCTGCTTTCCTTCTCCTTCCCTTCCCTTCCCCTCCCTTCCCTTCATTTCCCTTTCTCCCCACCTACAAACAGAGCTTCATCTACGTACCCAAGTAAAGCATTTTGAAGTCTAACCTAACTGTGTCTAACCTTACCAAACCTAACTTGCTCGTATATCACCCTTTGCTGGCCTAGTCCAACCAAACCTTCCCTTGCCTTCCCTTCCCTTCCCTTACCTCTCCCCTCGTACGCCTCTCCTTTCCTCTCGACCACCTCGCCTCTCCTCTCCTCTCCTCTCTTCTCCTCTCCTCTCTTCGTGGCCCTTGTGAGCGCTTCAGGAGTGTAATAAAAAGAAAGAATAATGGCCCTTAAAAGTGCACTGAAGCATTTATACAACTCCAACGAGACCTTGTTGAGTAAAGAACGAAAAAATAACAATAAAAAAGATAGATAGAGACCGTGTATACCGTGTCGGGGAGTGTTTATTCGGTTTCTAGGCCTTTAATGCACTGCAGTATTAGATGCAATGCAGTATCAGAAAAAAACTGTAATATAAGAAATAGTTCATCACTGTATTAGGTGCTGTGTGTTTTCTCTTCCACACCGACATGAGGGTTGGAAGCAAAAAACATTGTAGAAATTTAGTTCCCCAGCAAGAGAACAAAAGGTGTAAAGTATAGGAAAGGACCATTACTGTACTTTGGTGTGTGTGTGTGTGTGTGTGTGTGTGTGTGTGTGTGTGTGTGTGTGTGTGTGTGTGTGAATGTGTTTTTCTATACCGTTTTAGGGTTGAAAAAGTAAGAAGGGAAAGATAGAAAGGAGAGAGTGTGAGTGGGTAGGCTGAGTACAAGGACGAGAAAAAGAGGAGAGGGATGAAGAAAAGAGAAAAGAGTTGGGGAATGCGAGAGAGGGAAAGAAGAAACGAAGAAAAGAAAGGAAGGAAAATGAGTGAAATAAGGGAGTGTGTGTGGGTGGGTAAGAACGAGGAAGAGAAAAAGGGGAGAGGGATGAAGAAAGGAGAAAAGAGGGAGAATGGGAAGGAGGGAAAAAAAGAAAAAAAAAAGGAAAGGGAGTTGAAAGAAGTGTAAGGAAAAAAAATGTAAAATGTGTAAATTCAGAGAGAGAGAGAGAGAGAGAGAGAGAGAGAGAGAGAGAGAGAGAGAGAGAGAGAGAGAGAGAGAGAGAGAGAGAGAGAGAGAGAGAGAGAGAGAGAGAGAGAGAGAGAGAGAGAGAGAGAGAGAGAGAGAGAGAGAGAGAGAGAGAGAGAGAGAGAGAGAGAGAGAGAGAGAGAGAGAGAGAGAGAGAGAGAGAGAGAGAGAGAGAGAGAGAGAGAGAGAGAGAGAGAGAGAGAGAGAGAGAGAGAG
Organism: Eriocheir sinensis; assembly: GCF_024679095.1. NCBI lineage: Eukaryota > Metazoa > Arthropoda > Malacostraca > Decapoda > Varunidae > Eriocheir > Eriocheir sinensis. The sequence goes on from NC_066538.1 coordinate 10,015,287, forward strand.
AGAGAGAGAGAGAGAGAGAGAGAGAGAGAGAGAGAGAGAGAGAGAGAGAGAGAGAGATAGAGAGAGAGAGAGAGAGAGAGAGAGAGAGAGAGAGAGAGAGAGAGAGAGAGAGAGAGAGAGAGAGAGAGAGAGAGAGAGAGAGAGAGAGACCATTTGGATAACGTGGTGTGGTGTTGCTTTGGTTTCTGCAGCAAGGGTGAAAGAAGTGAAGATATTGGTGAACTTAAATATTTTCGAGCACCGAGAAAACAAAAGATTCAAAGCAAAACCAAAAGACCATCGCTATGCCTTGCTGTGGCGAGTTCTTCCTCCGCTTCTCTATTTGTTTATCTGTTCGGAAATAGAACAAAAAATCTGTTGGTGAATTTAATAGCTTTCCCGCACACACACAACAATAAATGGATAATGACAACTACAACTACTACAATAAACTGATCATCTATACATCGTGGCATACCGTGTGCTTTTCGGTCTCAAAATGCTTCTAAGAATTTATATAACGAAGCAAAATCTTGAGCTGTACATTTTCCCTTCGTTCTCCTCCTTCTTCCCCTTCTTCTTCCCACTCTTTTCTCCTTCGTCACTCCCTTTTTTTCTCATTCCCTCACAAAATAAAATATATAAAAAAATCCCTTCCTCCATATCTTCCCCCCCCCCAAAAAAAAAAGTATCAAAATGTATAAAAAAAATTACTTTCCTCTTCTCTCCTTTTTCTTCCCCAAATAAATATATAAAAATCCCCTTCTATTTCCCTCCCCCAAATAAAATACAGCAAAATCCTCTTCCCTTTCCCTTCCCCAAAGAAAATATATAAAAATCCCCTTCCCTTTCCTTTCCCCAAATAAAATATAAAAAATTCCCTTCCTTTTCCCTTCCCCAAATAAAATATAAAAAATTCCCTTCCCTTTCCCTTCCCCAAATAGAATATAAAAAAATCCCTTCCCTTCCCTTCCCCAAACATAGTATCCCCCTCCCTTTCCTTTCCCCAAAGAGAAAACATTAACTCCCCTTCCTTTTCCCTTCGCCAAATAGAAAACATAAAAAAATTCCCTTCCTTCCCTCTCCACCGCCCCCAACTAAAAAAAAAGAAGGAAGAACCATTTGTCTACCGTCGCGTGGCGTGTGTTTCTTCGGTCTCTCAATCTATCTGGGAGGAGGTTCGGAGAGACTAAAAAAAATCTTGGTGAACTTCAAAATTTTCCAGCAGAGGGAGAACAAAAGGTGCGAGGGTCCCGAGCTCTCATAACTTCTCATTGCGTGTTGGCCGTATTTATGTCAGGGGAAGAAACGAGAGGGGGGTGGGGGAGAGGTAGGGAGGGGGGGGGGGGAGGATTGGAGGAAACGAGGGAGTGTGTGTGAGTGGGTAGGTAGAGGGAGGGGGGAAAGGAGAGAGGAGAATGAAGGAAGAATAGGGAGTAAAGGAGAGGGTTGATGAAAGAGGTGTAAGAAGGAAGAGGAAGTGAGGAAGAGGGGTGTAAGAAGTGAATGACAAAGGGCAGAAGAATCAAGAGCGGAGGGTAGGGGAGAGAGAGAGAGATGGGAAGGGAGTTAGGAAGGAAGAGGGTACTAGTAGGTAAGAGAGCGAGGGAGGGAAAGAGAAAGAGAGGGATGAAGAAAGGGGAACAGGAGAGGGGTGTTGTAATTGGGCGGGAAGGAGAGGGTGGGGGAAAGAATGGAGGAAGAAAGTGGAGAGGGAGAAAGAGAGGGAGTGGGAGGATAGAAGGGTAGAAACGAGAGCTGGGGAAAGGGGTACTGAAGGAGGAGGGAGGGATAGGAAGGAAAGAGTACATGTGAGTGGTTGAGCACGAGGTAGGGAAAAAGGGGGGAGGGTAGAAGAAAGGAGGAAAGAATCGGGGAATAGGAGGGAGGGAGAGATCGCAAGAAGAAAAGAAAGGAGGGGAGTAGAGGAGGGAGTTGATGAAATAATTGTAAGGAAGAAGAGGGATATAAGGGAGTGTCGCCTGTGTGTGCGTGTGTGTGTGTGTGTGGGGAGGGGGGAGTAAAAGGGAGAAAATGTGGGAACGGAAGGGATGAAGATGGAAGACCATAAGGGGGGAGAAGGGACGGGGAGGCGAGTGAAGGAAGAATAGGAAGTAAAGAAAAGAGTGGAGGAATGAAGCGTAAGAAAAAGAGAAAGTGAGTGGGGAGTGGAGGTGCGAGGGGAAAAAGAGAGGAGGAAAAGAGTGGAGAAATCGAGAGACTCAGGAAGGAACGAGGGAGGAAAAGAAGGAGGAAAAGAAGGATGGGAGGGTAGGTGGACGGAAAGGGAAGGAGGATCAAGGGAAGATGGGAAGGAGAGAGAGAGAGAGAGAGAGAGAGAGAGAGAGAGAGAGAGAGAGAGAGAGAGAGAGAGAGAGAGAGAGAGAGAGAGAGAGAGAGAGAGATAGAGAGAGAGATAGAGAGAGAGAGAGAGAGAGAGAGAGAGAGAGAGAGAGAGAGAGAGAGAGAGAGAGAGAGAGAGAGAGAGAGAGAGAGAGAGAGAGAGAGAGAGAGAGAGAGAGAGAGAGAGAGAGAGAGAGAGAGAGAGAGAGAGAGAGAGAGAGAGAAGGAGGAAGAAAAGAAGGAAGGAGGAAAACAAGTGAGATTTTTTTTCATTCCCAGCAACGAAGGAGGCAAACTTACTGACGGTGATGAAAGACAGTGACGGCGAAGGTGACGGCTAGTGGTGATAGTGACGTCGCTGCTGCTGGAGGTTGATGAAAATGCCAGTGGCGGTGGTGGTGATGGTGAAAACGAGTGATAGTAGGGTGTTATATTGAGCCCCAAATTGGTGATAGTGAGTGATTGAGTGAGAAGTTTTATAGTGATAGTGAAGAGAGGTTAGTAGCAGTGAAGATAGTGATAGTGAGAGATTATATTGATTGTGAAGACAGATTGGTGATAGTGAGAACAGTGGTAGTGAATGCAAGTTGGTGATACTTAGAAGAGTAATGGTGAAAGAATATGGATAGTGAAGGAAGCTCAGTGATAGTGAGATTATAAAGTGACAAGTTTTGATGATAGTGAAAAGGATGATGATGATGATACACGTGATTATCAACTTATTCATCCTCAAGTCTTCCCTCACACCCTTCCTCCCCCCCTCCCTCAGCTTTATCCTCTCCACACGTCTTTTTTTCTTCTTCCAAGACTTAAAGCTTCTCGTGGGCTGAATAACACGCCCTAAGGAGCTGACAAGGCTGAGGGGCGCTGGAAACTGACAGTTGAAAAAGGTGCTAATCGGTAAGGTGAGAGAGAGAGAGAGAGAGAGAGAGAGAGAGAGAGAGAGAGAGAGAGAGAGAGAGAGAGAGAGAGAGA
>NC_066538.1:10026083-10068583 GCF_024679095.1 Eriocheir sinensis
GACAGAGAGGAAGGATTGGGTTGAGAGAATGGCGTGAAGGGGGGGGAGGAATGGGGACACGAGGAGATGAATTTGGGTGAGGGGAGAGTAGAGATGGTAAGGAGCGGGGTAGAGGGTGCCTATAACCACCCTAACATTATTTTTACACTCCCAGGGTATGTTAGGGCACTGGGGGATTATGCTTTATCTTATTTTAATTATTTTATTATATTTTATTTCATTATCTATTCTTTTTTTTTTTATGTGTGTGTAATTCACCACGGCCTGATCACGGCCTGATCCCGACATGAGCAAGTGCTCTTTTATATTCGAAACATGGGTACTGCAAGAACCTCACACACCACGCACCCCATCCCCCTTACTCAAGGGGGGACAGTAACCACTCCTAGTCAACGGAAAGAATCCGACCTGAGCGGACTCGAACAGCCACCCTATCAGACTGTGAAGCCTGGAAGCGCAGCGCTCTAACCAGTTGCACCACGGAGTGTGTGTATGTGTGTGTGTGTGTGTGTGTGTGTGTGTGTGTGTGTGTGTGTTTCTGACTTACCACAACACAGAAAAAACACTTAAATAAAAAAGAAACACCAGAAATCGAACACCTGCCCAGCTAACAAACAAAAAAAAACACCGAACACATTTACCTGAAACGCAACCTTTCTTACCTCTCCTCCTCTCACTCCTCTTTCTTTACCTTTCTTCCTCCTCTCACTCCTTATCTCCTTTTCTGCTCCCTCCGCCACATACCTGCAAAAAGAAGAAGGGAAACAATAGAGAAAGGAAGTGAACGCAATATCTATCCGTGGTTCTTTTTCCCACGAGTGTCGCAGGTAAGGACAGACATGTGTGGCCGAGGCTCAAAAATAGCTGCGGCTCGTTTTGTCTCATAGGAAAATACGGACGAGTTGGAAGATACTAGAAAATATTTACATGGCTGCCTCTCCTCGGCTGTTTAATATGAAAATAATAAAACTAAATCGGAAGATAAAAAGAACTGTATATATAAAAGATGTAAGAAATATATAATGAGTTGCCTTTACCGTCTGGCTGTTAGGAAATAAAACACAGAAATAAGAAGATATAAAAGTACAATTGGAATATGCAAGAGTATAATTATATGAATGGGTGCCTCTTTCCGGCTGTCTGATAGGAAAGAAAACAGAAATATAAAGATAAAAAAAAAAGAATAACTGGAAAATGTAGGAACATATATAAATGGTTGTTTCTCCCTGTTTGGAAATGGAAGATGCACAAATAAAAGGTATATTTTGAGAAGCAAGAAATATGAACAAATTGAAAAAGAAGAAATTATTTGAGAGAAAATAAAGACCAAGAAAATATAAGAAAATAACAGGAGACACAAGCCCAAAACTTCGGATAAAGAAAAGGAAAAAAAGAGAAACAACAATTTAGTGAAAGAAAAAAAAATAGAGAAAAATAAGGACATAGACAATAAAAGAAGGAACAGGAAAGTTGGAAAGTTTCGTTTAGTCGGCGCAACATCTGTCGTCATATGCCGGAGAGACAGAAGAGGACGGAATTGGAGGGAACAGATCCCAGGAAACTGGACACAACCCCTGATTAATACTGATACCCATTCACTGCTGGGTGGACAGGGGCGTAGGGTATCGGAAAAGAAGCCCAATTGTTTTTCACTCTGCCCGAGAATCGAACCCGGGCTCTTTTGGTTGTAACCCGAGTGTGCTAACCACTGCACCACGAGGCCCCCGAAGGAACAGGAGAAACAGGGACAAAACAATGAATAAAGAAGCGGGAAAAGGAGACTAGAATCACGCCGGTACGAAAGATAACGAAAAATACAGTAAATAGGTATGCAAGATAAAATATAAATGTCACAGAGTAGGGAAAAGAAAACAGGAAGCAACAGGAAAGGAAACAGGAAAAGAGAATGTAAAGTTAAAGCAGGAAAAGCGAAAAGAGAAAAAAAGTACCAGAAGTTTTAGGATGAAAAAAACTAAAGTACGGAAAACAAGGAGACAAAGTTAGAGAAAAGGAAAATGTAGCAACGAAACTGAAAGGAGGGAAAAAAGAGTAAGCGAAGTTAGAGGAAGACGAAAAATAGATAAAGTGTAGGAAAATGTTTACTATGAGAGACGAGACAGAGGATAAAAGAAAACAATAAAAAAGACAGAGTATAAGAGAATAAGACAATATATAAGACAATAAGTAGGCAGAGTATAAAAGGAGACAAAATGAGATGAAAGTAGAAAAGATAGATTATAAAAAAGAGAAAATAAAAGAAACAGTATAAAAGACAGTATTGACGAAGACATTATAAGAACTCAGGGTGCAAAAAAATTTAAAAATGACTCAAAAATATATATATACAACAAAAAGAGCTGAGAAAAAGATAAACAAAAGAAATAATGGTTTATCAGATGTTGGAGAAAGACGAATAACAGGCAAAGTTGAAAAAGAGTAAAACATGAGAAGAACAAAAAGAAAAAAGTAAAGTAAGACAAAGCAATTAAAAGTAAACTAAAGAAAATGTGAGCTTACCCTATGTTAGAAGAAGACAGAAAATAGGTAAAGTGTAAATAGGGGAAAATATGGGGAAAAATACAGACAGAATGAACAATATAGATTAAAAAGACATAAAACAAGACATATAAGAAAAAAGTAAACTAAGATAATACCAGAAGATAGAGAAAGGCGAAAATTAGATAGGGGAGGAGAAAAAAAATATGTCAGAAAAAAAAATGAGAGATGAACAAAACTGAGTATGAAAGACATAAAGCAAAACATGACAAAAAAGTAAACTAGGAAAATACCATAAGATAGAGAAGGCGATATAAATGTTAAGATAAGAAAAAAATATATAAGATCAAGACAAGAAAGGATAGGCAGGGTAGATTAAAAAATATGAAAAGTACAAGAGAAGAAAAAATCGATAAGGTAGGAGAAGAAAAAATGAGAGGTACAGGACAAGAAAAGATAGGGAGGGAGGGAGAAGAAAATATGAGAACAAAACGACAAAAAAAAGATAGGTAGGGTGGGAGAAGAAAATTATATGAAAAGAACAGGACCAGAAGAGATAGATAGGATAGGCAAGAAGAAAATATGAGAGTAAGAAGACAAAAAAAAATAGGTACGGTAGGAGAAAAACAATACATGAGGAGACAAAATGAAAGATAGGTAGAGAATGAGAAGAAAAAATATAAGAAGAACAAGACAAGAAAAGGTAGGGTAGGAGAAGAAAATATGAGAACAAAAAAAGACAAAAAAGGTGGATAGGGTGGGAGAAGAAAAATATGAGAAGAAAAAGAAAAAAATATAGGTAGGGTAGAAGAAAAAAAAAAGGAGAACAAGACAAGAAAAATAAGTACGCAAGAAAAGAAAAAAATATGAGAGGAAGAAGACAAAAAAAAAAACATCGGTAGGGTAAAAGAAGAAAATACGAAAACAAGACAAAAAAGAAGATATGGATGAAGGAAAAAAATATAACAAGACAAAAAGAAACGTGTAACAAGCAGACAACGATGAGCATCATAATGAACATCAGCAGCCATTGTTTGGACTCATAACATTCCGGTAAACAATAACAAAACATTACGAACATTATTTTGGGCAAGAACGAAGGAAAAAAAAAACTCTAGTGAAGCTCAATATTCAGAGAGGATTGAAAGAAAATATGTTTGCAAAGAAAGTGTAAGATGTAAACAATGACAGGCAGGGAGAAGGGAGACAAAGGAAGAGAAAATGCAAGGATTGATGAAATTTGAGCTTGAGAACATTAGTAAAAAGTAATATTAATTCTCTCTCTCTCTCTCTCTCTCTCTCTCTCTCTCTCTCTATGCATGTTATTTTTGGACAGGAATGGAATGCAACACACGCACAGTACTCAAACACGCACACACACACACACACACACACACACACACACACACACACACACACACACACACACACACACACACACACACACACACAGAAAAAGGAGACAGAGGAAGGAATTTGGTACACTAAGAAAAGAAGATAAAAAAAAGACTGGCGGAGAAAAGGAGGACGGACGCACAGACAGACAGATAGACAGACAGGCAGGCAAGGTCCTTCACATCCACGGACCTTCACAGACAAAAACGGTCCACTGGGAGGTGACCATTAGGTGCTTGGACACAAAGGACTCGCGTTGGCGCCTAATTTCCTCCGTGACAGGTAGGTGACTCGGGCCCTTTGTGGTCGGCCAGGTAACTCCCCCCACTTCCCACACTTCCTCTCCCCTCCCTCTCCTCTCCTCCTCCCCCCTCCCTTCCCCCCTCCCATGCCACTCAGTAGGCTCTAGGTATGAAGTGAGAAGGAAAAGAACAAGGGAGAAGGGAGGGAAGGAAGCACACGAGAAGAGAAGGTAGGAAATTAAGAAAATAGGTAACCTCTCCCCCTCCCCCTTTTCCATTCATTCCTCTCTCTCTCTTCCCTCCCTTACCGTGCCCCCCACGAGGCCAAAGGTAAGAAGTGAGGGAGTGAAAATGGGAGAGAAGGAAGCAAAGTAAAGGCGTAGGAAGAGAGGGAAGAGAATGGAGAAGAAAAGCTAAGACGAGAAAAAGGAAATGAGGAAGAAAAAGATATGGGAAGACGAGAGAAGTGGGAGAAAGCGGCGGAAAGGAAAGGGAAGGAGAGGTTACTGAGAAAGACGGGAAGCAAAAGAAAGGGATAGAAAGTGAGAATAAGGAGGGAAAGAAAGAGGGAGAAAGAGGAAGAGAGGTAGGCTGCAAAAAGAGACGGAAGGATAGAAAAGAAAAGGAGGGTGAGAAAAGGAAAAAGCAGGGCAGTTGAGAGACCATGGGAGGATGGACGAAGAGAAGAAGGGAACTTATAAGGGAGGGAAGGAAGGAACACAGCCAAGGACGAAAGGAGGGAGGAGGGAAGGCTGATAAAGGGTAAGAAATGACTCCAAAAAAGAAAAGTCACCGTTTAGCATTTTTGTGTGTACCATGATAAAGCAAGTCCGGAAAATAGTATGAATATAAGAACGAACGAAACCAAGAGAAAAGGAGAGTAAAAGGAGAAAAACCGCACAGGTAATAAAATGTCTGGAGTGGGAAAATATAAATAAGAGATAATAAAACGAATAGTTGAACGTAAGAAATCATCAGAAAAGGAGAGTGAAAGGAAACGAAACGCAGAAATAATAAAACCTGGAGTGGGAAAATATAGATAAGTGAAAACAAGTAAGACGAATTAAACGAAAGGACAAAATTAGCAATAGTACCAGGGAAAATTGAGACAAGGACAAAAAAATATAAAGAGGCAGTGAAAAGAGATGTCATCATATCTGGGGGAAGAGGAAAGGTGAGAACAGAGTTAGAGGCGACATGCTGAAGTGTAGACCAAAAATAGAAAGAAAACAATGAAAAGAAAAATAATAGCAACAGGTAAAAACATCGCACCTAAAGAAAAAAAAAAGGATATAAGGTAGAAGACATTCATCTGTATAAATAAAACGAAAAAAACGAAAAAAACGAGCACAAAAAAAAGAAATAGCAGGGAAAAAAAAACACCTCAGCGAGAAGAAATGAAAAAAATCAAGGCGTTTAGGTAGCAGGGAAAAATATATACCTATGGATAAAACGATGAAAAGAAAAGAAATAAATAGCCCCCCTATATCATGGAGAAGAAAACGATACAAATAAAAGACAGGCATTTGACCAGAAGAAAAATAAAGAAAATATCTGTAGAAAACAATATGTAAAGTAACATTCTACAGAGTAAAACGAGAATGATGAGCAAACATAAAACATAAAACATAAAAAAAATGGTATGATAGGAGCAGAAGACGCTAACCCGAGAGAAAACACAGAGGTGAAGAAACCTCCTCGCCGAGAGCCGCACAGTAAAGATTAATTACCGCGGGAAGAACAGGTAAGGCCCGTCACCCGCCGGCCAAGGAGTCCCAGCGGCCGCCGCGCCCGTGGCCTCGCCTCCCCGGACCCGGTGCTGCTCGGGGCGAGGGAAATCTTTACTATTATATAATAAGCGTGACTGTCCCTCCTCCCTCTATGCCCGTCCCCCCGCTGTACCTTCCTTCCACCCTCTTTCCCTGTCTCCCCCCTTCTCTACCTCCCGCTGTACAGTACCTGGGAGGCAAGCACACCTGTCTCTAATTTATGTTGGTCTTTTTTAAAATTTTACTTGCATCTCTACGTTTTCTGTCATTTTGATTGTTATATATATATATATATATATATATATATATATATATATATATATATATATATATATAGATATATATATATATATATATATATATATATATATATGCAAAATACGACTTCTTCCTTTCCTTATATATACTTTTTCTCTTGCCGGTTATATCTTTTAATTTCAGGTTATTGCTTTTCCGTATCCAGTTTCTTTTATATGATCTTTATTTTCAGGTTGAGTAATATTTTTTTCAAGAGCTTCCATGTTATTTTTTTCTTACTTTTCCACTTACGTTTTAGACTGTTTGATTTCCTTTCCTATACTATTTTGTCTTCATTTTAATGTAATATATGAGCATGAAGAGTTACGTGCAAGGTCTTCAAATAGCATTAGCCTACCGTATACCTCAGCACGATTGTATCGATCTCTGAACTGAAAAAAAATATATTATCATTAGAAACGTTCATTTTTTATACACCAATTCTTATCTTCATTGGCACAATATTTCACTATATCTCTGCTTCATATACATTTTTTTTCGACTATGTGAAGCAAATTTACACGGACAGCCACTCAAAGGTAATACATGTATTTCGCCGAGCTGTTGAAAAAATATTAACTTTTTATACGAACTTTAATTAAAATATGCACTCACTAAAAAAATCATCCATATTTTTTTACGGCCGTATTTTTCCACGTCTTATTTTTTCGACTTATTTTTTTTCGCGTCCATTTTTTTTTCATAGTGGTGATGCGAGGCCGTCATCTGATATTGAGAGAGAGAGAGAGAGAGAGAGAGAGAGAGAGAGAGAGAGAGAGAGAGAGAGAGAGAGAGAGAGAGAGAGAGAGAGAGAGAGAGAGAGAGAGAGAGAGAGAGAGAGAGAGAGACAGACAGACAGACAGACAGACAGACAGAGAGACAGACAAACAGACAGACACAGACAGACAGGCAGACAGACAGACAGACAGACAGACACACAGAGACACAGATATATAGACAGATGGAGAGGAGACGTAAAAGAGGGAAAGAATTAAAACCGAAATGAAAAGGACAGGAAAAATAAAAAAGAAGTCATTAAAAGTGATAAAAGAAAAACACATTTCTTGATACAAATGAAACGCCAACAGGAAAAAAAAAACACAAATCAAGGGACTGAAGGTTGAGTGAACGAAGGAAAACAAAGAAAATCACAGCTGCAAATATGGGAGCATAAAAAAAAAAAAAAATCAAAATCAGAAATAGAAAAAAGAAAATTCAAAAAAAGATACATGATAAAGAAATATAAAGAACAAATACAAGTTACAGGACCAGAAGTAAAAAATAAACAAGAAAGAAAATCGAAGTTGCAGGTGGACAGAACATGTGTAGCTCAGGCAAAGTACAGGTGTCGGGATGGAGGAGGGAGAGTAGGGGAAGGGAGGGTGGAGAGGTAGTGAGTGAGAGAGGGAGGGGGAGAGAGTGGGAGGAGACACGTGAGCTATGTACCCTAAGTAGGAAATTGCACTCTTAACTTTTCCTCACGTTTTCCTGCCTCAACGAGACCTACAAGCCGTCCACCTCTCTTACATTACCTCCTCTTTGCAAAACCTCGACTCGCAGACATGAATACGTGAAGATTTTGAGTGGCAGTGAAGAGAGACAGTTGTGGATAGATTTAGTCTCTCTCTCTCTCTCTCTTATTTCTCCCATATAACCACAATCTGAATGTCGTCTCTTTCTTAGTCACGATAAAGTATTGTAAGTTTGATCTGTATCGCATTTTCTCTCACGCCGAAGTACAAGTTCGAATATTTTCTACACTCTTTCTAGCCTATAAAACCATTTCTATAACACGTATAACACATTTTCTCTCACGCCGAAGTACAAGTTCCAATATTTTCTACTCTTTCTAGCCTATAAAACCATTTCTATAACACATATGGGAAAGAACTTTGACCAATGATGCGAAATAATGGAAATTTCTCTCTTTTAATCCAACTTCCTAAACTTCCTAAACTTCATTCCTTTTTTTAAACTCTCATATCGTGGGGTAGAGAGAGAGAAGGAAAAGGAAGGGATGGGAGGGAAAGAAGAAAAGAAGGGAGAGGGAGAAAAGGGAAGGAAAGAGAAAGAGAGGAAAGAGAAAGTGTTTAAATCGTTAAGCTTGCGGAGGGGAAACAAAAACAAGGAGAAACACATAACCTTAACATGTATGAGACGAAAGGAACAGTGCAGAGTAGGAGCGACCTGTTTTAACCCTAGAGCAGCAAAGGTAGGCGGGGCAGGTGTAGGGGCAGGAATTATCTCTATCGAGCCACTGACAACCTGACAAATGACCGCAATATCTTTACGGCTTCCCTCTCCTTCCTTAGCTGCCTCATAGCGTATTCATGGTTCTCTTGCCCAGTCCTCCAATTTGCTTTTGTATTTCTTTTGTCTTTTTTCGTGTTCTTTTGGTTTGTCTTATTATTTGTTTGTTTATTTTTTCTTCATTATTATCCTTCAGCTGACTTCCTTGCTCTTTATTTGTGTCTTTTCTTGTTGCTTTTTCTTTCGCTAATACGTTTTTCTTCTTTACTTTCCTTTAGCTTTCCTCCTCACCGTCCTTTTATGCCTATTGCTCTGATTTTCCCATTCTTTTTTTCATCTATTTTCCTTAACAAATTTCGAGATTCAGAAAATTCGACTACTATTATTCTCTTTTTCAGTATTTTCGTTATTTACTTATATATATTTTGCTACTTTTTCATCCGTTAGTGCCTGCAAGGAGATACATAGATAGATAACCCTTGATACAAACGAGGAGATAGAGACAAACCGAGACAGACAAAAATGGATAGAACTAGTTTGATTTCTGTACTTTTTTTTCATGCATTTCCCTTAATATGTTTTCCTTCACTTTTTCTTTCTTCTTCTGTCCGACTTCTTCTTCTTCTTCTTCTTCTTCTTCTTCTTATTATTATTATTATTATTATTATTATTATTATTATTATTATTATTATTATTATTATTTTTCTTTTTCTTTTTCTTTTTCTTTTTCTTTCTTTTTCTTTTTCTTTTTCTTTTTCTTTTTCTTCTTCTTCTTCTTCTTCTTCTTCTTTCTCTTCTTCTTCAAAACGTTAATCTTACGGAGGTTGAAAGAAGTGTCTCTCCATCCCATTTTCCTTTCTTTCATACGTAAAAATCTATAAGGTTTATGTCTCTCTTCCAAGATCTGGTTTGGTGGGCGACAGTTTATGATAAATGGTTTCGTAGAACACTTCCTAGCCTATCACTTGCTTTCCTTTCTTCCCTCTCCTTCATTTATAATATCAACGTTTATTTCTTTTCTCTGGTCTATGTTCATTGTCTGTCCCTAGCGAATAATTTATAACTGGTAAACAAATCAATATCACAAACACACGCACACAACCGCACACACACACACACACACACACACACACACACACACACACACACACACGTCACACTGACATATATCCCTGTGTCTTACCTTGCCTCACCATTCCCTTCTACCTCACCTTACCTCACCTTTCCATAATCACAAACTCCTTTCATATTCAGTCTTATCGTCCCTTCAAGGCCCAGCAGACCAGAGTTCAAACCGTTCTTTTAGCGATAGACTATTTCAAGCCTTCAAATCATCACTCATTTGCACACTCTTTCATAACATTGGAAAATCTTTGCCTATCACGAGCTGGCACAGTGTCGCGACCTGTACTCCGACGAACCCTACTTCAGACCCCCCCGCGTGAAGGTGGTACACAGACATTATGCGTCGCGACAAGGGGAGTCCCGCAAGGCAATATTTCTTCACTTCCCGCGCCGAGTAACGACTGTTTGCGTGTCACACACCCATTTGTCTCGCCGCGGACGTATTACGCTGGTGATTGTCTTTACCTGGGAAGGGGAAGGGCGAGGATAGGGGGCGAGAAAACAGGAAAGGGGAAGGGAGGTGTAAAGGGAGCTAGAGAAGAAAGCGGAAGGGAGAGGTAGAGAGTGGTACAGCGGAAAGGGAAGGGAGGGATAGAGAAGGGTAGAGAGGAAAGGGGAAGGGAGGGGAGAGATTAGGGAAGGGAACGGATGTGGGTAGGGAAGAGTAAGGTGTTGTGGGTAAAGGGTGAGAGGGGAGTTATGGCAAGGAAGAGGGTAGGGATTAGGGGAGGGGAAAGGGATACAGGTAGGAGTGAGGAAGGTAGTGAGGGTAAGGGGTGAAAGGGGAGTTATGGGAAGGGGAGAGGGGAGAGGGATGGCGAGGGAGGGAGGATGAGCGATCGTTTATGTCTGACTTCCTTTACCTCCCCAAGACTGGATGGACCTTTCTGGCTCGGTTTCCTTCCATATGAATATTCACGTATTACAAAGATGTTTTCTCTTCCTGGAGTGGCTATAGAGAGGTAAGTGTGTACCTGACCTACCTCAACCTTTGAACTAGATAAAGAGTAATTTCGTTCGGTTGTTATCTTTTGAGCTCGTCCGCTTCGGCTGCTTCATTCCGTTTGAACATCTTATATCATGTATATTTAAATGAAGAATCGCGTCATTGATCAGTTATTTCCCTACTTGTCAGAAAGATCACTATCAGAAATCTAAATTAAACGTCTATCACTCAAAAAATACATATCACGGCTCATATTGGCGAAGAAAGAACCATTTTGAGAGAACCATCAACAATCATTGTCTATTTTTTTCTTCGATTTTTTGGGGGGAAAGGTGCCAAATCACCCTCCGGGAAGAAAGACGACCCCACCCTAGGCGCCCAGTGGAGGCACCCAGCCTTCAACACACGGGCTGTTTTTTCTTCCATATGCCCCTTAAAAACGATCATCTTAGACTGTTCTTATATGAATTTGGTGACAACATGGCAGTCCGTTTTGGGGATATTTCCGTAACGGACAGACAAACGAACACACGGACAAGGACGAAAAGATAACATAAGTCTTAGCAGCTTGGAGATATTTTTTGTAACGGACAGACGAACAAACCCGCAGACAAGGACGAAATCACCGTCTCCCTCCTAACCAGCATCGAGGCGGGTGACAGAGGTGTGCTAATCCCGGCCTTTATGTTACCAAAAGTTTATCCTTATTTGTTCAACTAATAGAAAATCGGAAACCTAAAGGATGAAAGGCAAAATGTTATCAGTTCCAATGCTAATCACGACCTCTGCGACATCAAAGCATTTCCCTCAACTTTTTTTTCTGTTATTATTTTTTCCCTCATATTGAAACATTTCCTCCGCCGCTCCCCTTCACGCGTTCAATCCCGTGCCAGCATTTGCTCAACACTCAATATTGAATTCCTCTCAAGTTTTCCTTTGAAGTTTTCCGTCGCCCTACTTTGAATGGAGTCCCTCTTATATCCTGGCGGGGCTGTCCCTCGCTGAACAAAATCTTTCATCGATGTTTACTATGACTGTCTCGCCTCGTCGAGCTACAAATATGCCTCCATTCAGCGCGTCCACCAAAGGGTTACTGTTGCTCTCCCTCACAAGACCGTCCTTTGACTGCCCACCTTTTTGTCTTCTTGAAAGCCTCGGGGATGGCGGTCCCGGACACGCGCAGGACTCGGCACAAAATCATGGATATTTGTGCAGTAATTTAAAAACAAGTATTCCCTAATTTTGCCTCCATGACTGCGCCAGATGCCTCCAGAATTCAGCAGAACGATCTGAAAGGTTTGTAGAGTAATTGAAAATAAACACTCCTGATGTTTCTAAATATTTCTCAGTCAGAAGAGAATTTCAGAATGTTGTGTTAGCTATATCTATTGCCTTAATATTCACGATATTTTCTTATCATTTGCAGTCAGAGGGGAGGAATTTAAAAATGTCTTGTTAGCCCTGAACTTTACCAGAAAACACAAATTTAATAGTCACCTAAATGTCATCGCTTGATATTAAGCCTGTGAAGCCAAAACAAAAACAACATTTTTTTCTTTTTCGCTGCGACAAACATTATCAGGAGGACACAAAAACACGTCCAGCCAAGAAAAGAAATATTGCTGCATCAACAACAACGTGCGTTTTACAGAAGGAGAATATTGTGTGATTTTCTTCTTTCTTTTCCCTTCATTTAGCTCCGTGTGATTTTTCTCTTCTTTCCCTTTCTCGGTCTGACATTTTTCTTTTCCTTTCATTTAGCTCTCGTTCTGCTATATTTCTCTCCTTTTCTTTCCTTTTGTTTCCATTTTTTTCTCCATTTATTTCCCTTTCTCGATCTACAGCTTTTCCTTTACTTTAATTTGTCTCACTGCTTTTTCTTTCCCTTTTCTCCCTTTCTTTCTGCTATTTTTCTTATCCATTAATTTAACTCTATGTCTGCTTTTTATCTCCTTTTCTCTACCTTTCATTCTCTTTCTTTCCATTTTCCGGCCGAATATTTTTCTTTCCCTTCACTTAGTCCTCGCTCTGTTTTCTCTCCCTTTCTTTCCCTTTCTTTCCCTTTCTCGCTCTGCTACTTTTCTTTCCCCTTAGTTTAGCTTTCGGTCTGCTTCTTTTCCTTCCCATTCTTTCTCTTTCTCGGTCTGCTATCTTTCTTTTCCCTTTACTAACCTCTCGCTCCGTTGTATCTCCCTTTCTTTCCCTTTCTTTCCCTTTCCCACTCTGCTACTTTTCTTTCCCCTTCATTAAGCTTTCGATCTGCTTCTTTTCCTTCCCATTCTTTCTCTTTCTCGGTCTGCTATCTTTCTTTTCCCTTCACTTACCTCTCGCTCCGTTTTATCTCCCTTTCTTTCCCTTTCCCGCTCTGCTACTTTTCTTTCCCTTCATTTAGCTTTCGGTCTGCTTCTTTTCCTTCCCATTCTTTCTCTTTCTCGGTCTGCTATCTTTCTCTTCCCTTCACTTATCTCTCGGTCTGCGTCTCTTACCATGGCAAATCTCCCGGAAGAACTAAAGGACACGGAAACCAGACACCAACTTTAAGCAACACACTGAACCTGTCCATGCACTGCGTCGCTATACTCACACACGACTCATCTCTATTTTCGGGATCCTGCGCCGTGGACATGCACACAGAGGGTCAACAAACCGAAGCGACAAATAATGACAGCATGACAGAAACTGAGAGAAAACAATAACGACGGGCGATCTGAAAAGAGGACGCAGGGAAATATGTAGACAGACAATGCTAGTTAACTTCACAGGGATCAGGGTTGGGGGGAGAGATGAAAGGATTGTGTGTGTGTGTGTGTGTGTGTGTGTGTGTGTGTGTGTGTGTGTGTGTGTGTGTGTGTGTGTGTGTGTGTGTTTATACGTGTTTTAACAAAGAACGGACGCGGAGTCAACCTCATTTGAGCCTCTGCGCATAACATTAATTAAAGTTAAAGTAAATGTTAAGTTTAAAGTCACATCCTCCACACTCTCTCTCTCTCCAGCAATAGATGAATCTCATTTCACACTTCACATTTACCCTCATAATCCTCTCAACTCTATTTCTTTAATTTTCCAGACTCCTCGTCCTCTCCTACCCCCTCCTCTTCTGTCCCAGCCTCCTCCTCTCCTCTTCCCCCTCAACCTCGCCTCTCCTCTCCTCTCCTCTCTCCCCCTCCATCTATCCTCTCCTCCCTCACCTCCTCGCCTCTCCCTATCCCTTCTCTACTCTCCCAGCCTCCTCCTCTCCTCTCCCCCTTCACCTCTCCTTTCCTCTCCTCTCTCCTCCTCATATTTGAGCTTAACCTCTCATTAGCACAGTTCTCACCTGTATTTTCTCTTTTTCCTCAATGCACTCTCGCCCCACACGCTTCCTTTATCCTTCTTTTCTGCTCTCGTCTTCAGAACTATTCTCATCATCTTTTATTCTTTTTTTTTGTTTTTCCTTCTTTTTCGTCTTCTTGTTCTTGTTCTTCTTCATTTTCTTCTTCTTCTTTGTTTGCTGCAGTTTTTCTCCTTTCATTTGGTTTATTCACATGTTATTTTTTTTTTACTTTCTTCACACTTTCTTCTCTGATTTCCACCACCACCGTGATATTATTTTCATCTTTTCTTTTTCTTTTTCTTCTTCTTTTTTCTTCTTTTTCTTTTTTTCTTTTTCTTTTTCTTCTTCTTCTCCCTCCTCCTCCTCCTTCAGCACCTCATTCTCTTGCCCTCATCTAAACCTCTTTCTCTAGTATACTCTCTTTCTCCTCTTCCTTCTCCTCCTCCTCCTCCTCCTCCTCCTCCTCCTCCTCCTCGAACCCTCCCCCCACCAAGAACACAGTGCATGCTCAATATTCATGAAGAAATTAATCAGACTGCAACACCGGCTCACGGAAACTTACTCAGGAAATTAACTTTAAGTGTAATGGAAAATCCTCTTAATTTTTTTCCTCCCGGTGAGCTCAAGCGCTTTGGGCCTGGCGAAGATCAGGAGGAGAAGCAGGAGGAGGAGGAGGAGGAGGAGGAGGAGGAGGAGGCGAGGGAGAACAAGACGAATAAGAACATGGACAAAAATAAAAGGACCACGAAAAAGAAGAAGAAGAAGAAGAAGAAGAAGAAGAAGAAGAAGAAAAAGAAAAAGAACAAGAACAAGAAGAACAAGCAGAACAAGAACAAGAACAAGAACAAGAACAAGAAAAAACGAAGAAGAAGAGAGAGAAAAAAAGGGGACAAAGAAGAGCAAAAAAAAAAAATCGAAGAAGAAAATAAGGGAAGTAAGAATCAAGAATGGAGGTGAAAATAAAAAGAAGAAGGCGTGGGAGGAGAATAAAGACTCGGATGTTGTTAGTAAATGAAAATAATAAAACAAAATCTGAAGAAAAATTATTAAGAAGAAAAAAGAAAAGGAAAATAATAAAAAGATGGATATATAAATAGATACAGATAGATAGGTAGACAGAAAGATTGATAGATAGGCAGGTATATAAATAGATACATAGATAGGTAGATAGATAGATAGATAGATATTTCTTTTTACAACCGAGTGGAAAAAAGAATCAAAACTAGTAACATAAAAGTTTCAAATGTTTACACGAAATTGCAGAGAGAGAGAGAGAGAGAGAGAGAGAGAGAGAGAGAGAGAGAGAGAGAAGAAAAATTAATTAGTTGATGAATAAACAGAGAAGGGAGGAAGGAATCGGGGAGAGGGAAGGGATAAAGGGAGGAAAGGCAGAAAGGGAAGGAAAATGGAAATGGATTGAACAAATATGAAATAAAACAAAATATATTTAGAAGTATATTAAACAAATAATAAATAAATAAACAAATTGAAAATAAATTAAATAAAACAAACCAAATATTGACAAAAAAGTTAAATACCAAAAACAATGACCAAAAATATAAAAAATACTAAAAATACTGAGAAGAAATTAAATAAAAGAAATAAAATATTGATTAAAATCTCTCTTCTCGGCTGTGTAATAGGTAAAAAAAAAAAGTAGATTCTAAAGTTAACCAAAGTATTATTCACAGCGATAACTTCAGAGCTACGTTATACTGTTCCTTTAGTGGTGGTGGAGATGGTGGTGGTGGTGTGGTTGTTGTTGTTGTTGTTGGTGGTGGTGTGGTTGTTGTTGTTGTTGTTGGTGGTGGTGGTGATGGTGGTGGTGGTGGTGCAGCTGGTGGTGATGGTGGTGATGATGTTGATGAAGGTGGTGGTGGTGGTGGTAACGGGTTTGGTAGTGGAATATAAATGGTTAAGAAAAAGGGAGGAAAGGGGAAGGTAAAGGGAGATGGAGGTAGAGGTAGTGAGTACTTATAGTGATGTGTTAGGGAGGAAAGGGAGGAAAAGGATAAACAAGAGGGGTTGAAAAAGGGAAGAGGAAAAGGCAGTGGACGATAATTGTGTAGTTGATGCTATGGATTAAAGAGAAGTGGGAGGGGGTTCAGCAGGAAGGTAAGCCGAGGTGAAGATTTAGGTGGAATAGGTGGATAAAAAGGTGGATATTATGGAGCAAGACAGAAGGTAATGGGAGGCGAATGTGTTAAAAATGATATAGGCTAAAGAGAGAGAATGGGGAAAAGTAAGTGGAGGATGAGGTGGAAATGGAGGAGGTGGAGCTGGATTAAAGGTGGATAAAGGGGAAGCAGGAGAGGTAAGGGTAGAGGGGATGAGGTAAGGGGGTAGGGTAAAGTAAGGGGACTAGGGTAAGGTAAGGAGGGTAGGATAAGCTAGGGGAGAAGGATAAGGAAAGAGAAGGTAAGGAAAGCATAAGAAAAATTTCCTAATGATGTTTTCTTTTCCGTAGCCACTTTATTTCACCTGTAATCAACGCCCACAGCACCCCAAAGTGACCCTCCATGGAAAGGTAGCCACTTACTCACATGCGTAGAGGCAGAGGATAGCTAATTGACAGGTGAACACTCAGACAAACAGGTGAATAGGAAGACCGACAAACATGTAGCTTTATTAACAGTCACGAAAAATGTTGCTGATTTTATGATGGAAACTAAATGAACGGGCCGGTATGCGGGGCGAGACGCTTCCAGACTGACAGACAGACGGACGGATGTGAGGGTGGAGGGATGGACGGCCAGACAGACAGACAGAAAGACAGACAGGTAGACATATACTCCTGCTCGGAATTTATTAAACCTGCCTCTCTCAACCAGGCGCCATATCTCTCTCTCTCTCTCTCTCTCTCTCTCTCTCTCTCTCACAGCAACACATCCAACTATTCCTCTCACACACTCTTGCCTCTCCTTCCTCTCTTCCTTCCTTCCTTCCTTCCTTCCGTCCTTCCTTCATTGCAGTCAGACTCTTTTTCGCCCTCTCCTCTCTTTCTCCTTCCGCGCATACACGCACAACAACATCCCGCCGCTCACTTGCACTTTATTTTTAGGCTGTGCTCGTGTTTGTCTCGCCACCAAGAGGCAAACAGTTTACCCTCAGTTTGCTCTCTGCATACCCTTACTCTTTTTACCTTCGGGAATTTGAAAACGGAGGATTCAACTCTTTGCCCGTCACCTGAACAACCTCTTAACACATAACCAGAAGCAACAGGTTGTCAGGACACGAAAAAAAAATGCTGTTTTTCTGCCTAGCAAAGAAAAGTACAATTTATGACTTAAGAAATTGAAACACACACACACACACACACACACACACACACACACACACACACACACACACACACACACGCACACACACACACACACACTCAGATAAGGTCAAAGAAAGAGTTTAATGCCAGCCTCCATAAGGACAGGGACATCAGCAGCAATAGCAAAAGCTTAAAGGTAGTAATATTAACAGCAACAGCAACGCTTTACGGTACTGAAAGCAATACTGACACTGACTACAGTGGCTAGTGTGCTTGGCTACGAATCGGCGGACCATGGTTAGAATCCTGGCCCGAGCAGTCGGCGTGCAGCTTACTCATCTGTTCTTCCTCCCTCTCGGGTTGGTCGATAATTGGGTACCTGGGGAAGGTAAACTGGTAACCCGAATATCGCACTGGCCCTGTGTCCCGGGGTGATGGGTTCTCTCCTATAACAGGCTCTAGGAGGTGACGGAGATGAGCACAGCGGCCATGCGCAGTGTAGCGTATGCCCCCAACCTTACCTTTACTTATAAGAACAAAAAGCATAGATAACAGTGATACCACCAGTAATGATAACAAGAGCATCAGCATCAACAACAAGAACAGGAGCAGCAGCACCAGTAGTAATAGCAGCCATCTCCGTAAAGGCATCCACTGAAAGCACACCTCACCACCTCACCTTACTGGCCCAGGTGTACCTCCCTCCATACTCTCCCTTCTCTGCCTACCCACCTCCCCTTACCTCTCCCTCCCTCCTCCCCTCCCTTGCCTTCCCCTTCCCCTTCCCCCTTCCACTTCCCCACCTCCCCTTGCCTCTCCCTCCCTCCTTCCCTCCCTTGCCTTCCCCTTCCCTTCCACCTGCCCAACACCTGCAGGTAATATCACTAATGAGCAAAGTTCGTCCTGCAGCACCTGAAACACACACTAGCTTGCACACACAGACGCACACGCACATACACACAGGCGCACGCACACACGCACGCAGACACAAGACAGATGAAAAAAAAACGCTAACAATGATAAACTTCACCTGTCATGATAATGAAGCGAAAGTTTAAAGGTGATGGCTCCTTCTCTTTGGTTACCCGGTCATGGATGCTGCTAATGGCTTCACAGGTGTTTTAGAGGCACGGTTGGTGATCTTAATAAACTATACAATGGTCACTTAAAGCTCACTGCTCTTCTGAACTTACTCGCGACTGGCCTCCTCCTTCTTCCCTCCCGCGACTTCGTTGGGCAAGACTCTCTACATAAGCTCACCCTCCCACTGTCCAACTTCATAATGCAAGAGTTTATAATTTTCTTCACTCCCACCATCACTTTTTTGTACGCTATAAGACAGCCTTCTTTCTACCGTACTTCCTTCCTCCAACGACTTCGCCACTAGGCTCATAAAACCATTCATGAAAATACCCATAACCTCTAAGAAAGTCTTTTCAATTTTTGACAAAAAATCCCTAAGCTCGTAAAATTACCCATGGCAATATCCACAACAACTCTACCAAAGCCTTACCAAAAGTACAAACCTTGTCAAACTATAACTAGGCTCATAAAATCACCCATGGAAAAAAAAAAAACTCTGCGAAAGTCTTACCAGTCCTTGTCATATTATCACTAGGCTCATAAAACTGTCCATGAAAATACCCATACCTCTACGAAAGTCTTATCATTCCTTGTCAAATTATCACTGAGCTCATGAACTACCCTTGGCAATGCCCACCCCAAATCACGAGAGCCTTACCAAATGTGGGTTTGTAAGCCCCGAAACGTGTGAGAGCGCAGTACATAAGAACATAAGAACATAAGAACGCAGGAGTCTGCAAGAGGCCGGTAGGCCTGTACGAGGCAGCTCCTTTGACCCTAAGCTCCCGTGTATCTAACCCCACCTAATATCGCTGTCCATGAATTTATCTAGTCTATTTTTGAATGTGACAATTGTATTGGCACTCACCACATGACTGCTAAGCCTATTCCACTCATCCACCACCCTATTAGTAAACCAATTTTTGCCTATGTCCCTGTTGAATCTGAATTTATCCAGTTTAAACCCATTACTTCGTGTCCTACCCGGTTCTCTTACCAACAAAACCTTATGAATGTCTCCCTTATTAAAGCCCTTCATCCATTTATAAACCTCGATCATGTCTCCACGCACCCTTCGCCTTTCTAGAGAATGCAAGTTTAACTGTTTGAGTCTTTCCTCGTATGGCAAGTTTCTCAACCCCTGAATCATCTTAGTCATCCTCCTCTGCACCGATTCTAACATTTTGATATCCATTCTATAGTAGGGTGACCAGAACTGAACCGCATAGTCAAGATGAGGTCTAACTAATGCTAAATATAGTTTGAGGAAGACTTCGGGCTTCTGTTGCTTACGCTCCTTGAAATAAATCCCAGTACCCTATTAGCTCGATTTCTAGCTTGAATGCATTGTGCCCTTGGACGGAGATCAGAGCTCACTAAGACCCCTAAATCCTCTCGCACCCAGACCTACTTATGAGAGTGTCATTTAAGCAATAGTTATGTGAGGGTTGTTCTACCTACACTCAGAATACTGCACTTTCCTACATTGAACTCCATCTGCCATTTATCCGCCCAGTCATATAATCTGTTGAGTTCACCTTGGAGAATACTAGCGTCCTGATCCGACTCAATTACTCTACCGATCTTGGTATCATCTGCAAATTTACTAACATCACTACTAATTCCTGTGTCTAAGTCATTGATATAAATAATAAACAAAAGTGGACCTAATACCGAACCTTGTGGGACCCCACTCGTAACACATCCCCAGTCAGATCTTTTACCATTGATTTGCACTCTTTGCTTCCTATTGCTAAGCCACGCCTTGACCCAGTTCAAAACTTTACCCTCTACTCCGTGAGCCTGTAATTTAAGCAACAGTCGTTGGTGAGGAACTTTGTCAAACGCTTTACTAAAATCAAGATAGATTACATCATAATTTTCATCTCTGTCAACCGCCTCAAATACTTTATTGTAGAAGGACAAGAGATTGGTGAGGCATGACCTACCTTTTGTGAACCCATGCTGCGAGTCGTGAATTATGCTATGTTTCTCTAAATGCTCCCGAATGTTCCTGGCTATTATGGACTCCAGCATCTTCCCTATAACCGATGTTAAGCTAATTGGGCGATAGTTTGAAGCAACTGACCTGTCCCCCTTTTTAAAAATCGGCGTCACATTAGCTACTTTCCATAGGCTCGGCACATAGCCAGTATTAACCGACATCTTAAAGATGTTGGTTAGTGGGTCACTGATTGTATCACCTAGCTCCTTTAATACCCTCGGAAATATCCCGTCAGGACCTGGCGACTTGTTCTTCTTAAGCTTATCTATCTCATCCTGAACTACTTGCCTGGTAATGATTATATCCCTCAATTTATCGCCATCCCCGCCCTCGTACACCTGAACTCTTTCCGGTATAGTCGTTCGATCCTCCTGTGTGAATACTGAAAGGAAGTAGTCGTTCAACAATGTGCTCATATTTTCGTAATTTTCTACTAGCTCCCCTGTGTTTGTTTTCAGCGGTCCAATTTTCTCCCGTGTTTTTGTTCTATACATCTGAAAGAAGCCCTTAGGATTACTTTTCGCCTCATTTGCTACTTTGATCTCATAGTTCTTTTTTGCTATCCTGGTGTTTTTCTTAACTAATCTAGATAGTTCGACGTACCGGCCCCTGAGATGTGTTTCCCCATTCTTTATTTTCTGATAAATTCCCTTCTTGAACCCAATCTCGTGTTTTAGTCCACGAGTCATCCACTTAGGATCATTGTTTTCTTTTCTAAGTGTTCGCTGTGGTATATGCTGTTCTTGCCCCTCTACTATTACTCTAACTAAATTATTGTAAGACATTTCTACCTGGTTCTCCTGGCTCTCCAATCCGCAGTTCTGGCCCTCATGAATCCCTAAATTATCCCAGTTTACCCTTCAAGATGTCTTCGAAGCCCCTCGTAGTTTGCTCTTCTAAAATCTGGCACTAACACTGGGTTTGGATCACGGGTTACCGCCCAGTCTAACCTAAAACGAACCGTTCTGTGATCACTATTTCCTAACTCTCCGCCCACCTCCAACTCACGTAGCAAGTTCCCATTATTGGTTAGGACTAAGTCTAATATGTTATCTCCTCTGGTAGGCTCAGTAACTACCTGCTTAAGGAAATTATCTTGTATAACTTCAAGAAAGTCCTCGGCTTCCAGGTCACCCACTAGATCTTCCCAGTCTATATTCCTATAATTAAAGTCCCCCATTACGCAGACATTTCTACCCATACCTGCCCCATCAATCTCAGTAATAATATCGTGTCCTGCCTGTTAAGGTTGGCCTGCCTAACCCTATATAGTAGGATTAGTTGTCTTTCCTTTGTAAACGTCCACCCAAACTGATTCTGAATCCATGTTAGTTTTGACTGAGTTGTTAACTAAACATTTAAGTGAGTCTTTAACATATAGCGCAACTCCACCTCCCTTTCTGCCCTTCTGTCTTTGTGAAACATCTGATAACCCGTTATTTCAAATTCTGACCTAAAATTTCTATTAGCAAAGTCTATCCATGTCTCAGTGATCGCTATTATGTCAAAATTTTCTGAACAAGCTTCACCCCTTAGTAAGTCTATCTTGTTTCTGAGGCTCCTGCTGTTAGTATAGAAGATTCTTAGCCCGTCCTCTGTTACTCCTCTAGAAATACTTCTAAGCTGCCTGGTTATATTATGAGCTAGATGTCCCCTCCCATTACTCCTCCCCCCCTCGCCTATACTAAAAATCCCTCAGGGTACCAAGTGCTCGCTCAAGGAGTCTGAGAGAGCCTCATCACCCTGAACGTCAAGTGTATCCCGTCACGGGCGTAGAGGGCGTCGTTGCCAAAGAAGAGGTCCCAATTGTCGACGAACAGCCACCCATTGCGCTCGCAGTGCTCAGCAAGTCTGCTGTTCACTGCTATCGCCCTGGACAGCCATCCATCGCCAACGCCCTCCTTGGCAGGACGCCACACACTACTGGTGACCCACCAGCGTCACGTATCCTGCCTAACAATTCTCTAAAACGCCTGAGAAGGTCCTCGCTTGGCACACGAGAAACGTCGTTTCCGCCACAGCTGAGAAAGACAATGGGGTTCGATCCGTCGGTTGCCCTACACGCCTCAATCCTGTCTGATATATGTCACACCCATGCCCCTGGGAAACACAACCTCGTCCTGATCTTATCCTTGTAGCAAAAAAACCTGTCAACATAAAGAACCAGATTATCACCAACAACAAGAACCCGACGGTCGGAAGGGGGCCAGGAGGGGTGGGTGAAGGGGAGGGAGAGCAGGAAGGAGGGGCGGGACCTGCTGTGAAGAACGAGGAGAAATTGTGGAAGAGGTGGAAGGTGGAAAGGGGGAGGAGGAGGAGGAAGAGGAAGAAGGAGAAAGGGAGGGTGAGGTGGTGGAGGGAGGAACGGACGAGGAGAGGGAGGAGGAAGAGGGGGAAAGGGAAGGTAAGGGACAGGTGTTGGAGGGAGGGACGAGCGAGGAGGCGGAGGACAAGGAGGAGAAAGAGGGAGAGGAGGAGGAGGAGGAGGAGAGGGCAGGAAGAGGGAGAGGGGACGGAAGAGGAAGGCGAGGAATTTGAGGGGGAGGAGGAGGAGGGAGAGGAGGAGGAGGAGGAGGAGGAGGAGGAGGAGGAGGCGGAGGAGGGAGGAGTAGCTGAGAGGGAGAGGAGGTGCAGGAGGGAGGACGGACGAGGAGAGGGAGGAGGAAGAGGGGAAGGGAAGGTGAAGGACAGGTGGGAGGGAGGGACGAGCGAAGAGGCGGAGGACAAGGAGGAGAAAGAGGGAGAGGAGGAGGAGGAGGAGGGTGGGCGGGGAGAGGGGAGAGGGGGGACGGAAGAGGAAGGCGAGGAGGAGGAGGAGGAGGAAGAGGAGGAAGAAGAGGAGAAGGAGGGGTGGGAAGCGGGGAGATCAGAGATGGTCGAGGAGGAGGAGGAGGAGGATGGGAGGGGCTGCTGTGTGGGTGAAGACAATACTAGAGGGGAGGAGGACGAGGAAGAAGAGGAAGAGGAAGGGGAGGAGGACGAGGAAGAAGAGGAAGAGGAAGGTGAGGAGGAGGAGGCTGGGCTTGTTGCTGCTGCACTAACCAGTAAGTGTACCTGGGCGGCGAGAGTCGTAACCCTATTCTCTAACTCTATGATCCTCTGATCATCCTTCTGAGTCTTAACGCAGAACCTACAAACGTCCTTGGAAAGAAAGTACTGCTTGGCCATGCGAAGGCCACACCCAGAACAACGCTTGAGGGACGTCATGGTGAAGATATGGGCGAGGCAAGACGGAAACAATTAGGCGCGTTAAGACGATAACAAAGTACGCAGCTGCGGTGAGGTCGTCAGGTCAAAAATGTGTATCTAGGAAAACAAACCAACAGCTGCTGTGAGGTCGCAGTCAGGTCAATTCCCCGGGGAAAAGGGTGTGTCTCTGGTAAAAAGGCGCGGTTATTTCTACCCACCAAGACAAAACATAGGCCAATATTAATATACTGAGAAATCACTTATGTAAAGAAGATAATAACTGTGTTCACTAGGTTTGCGCGGAAAGTGGATTATCTAGTGTTTTGTGTGGACTTAGAAATTAACGTAGCTTGGCGCGCCTGATTCACGTAGTCCTATTATCACAGCACAGTAAATTATCCTAATAATAGAAGGAGAAGAAAACACAAAAGCAATATAAAAAACACAAAAGCAATATAAAACCGTGTAGCACTGGGTTGGTGCGAAAGAATGTTGAATTTAGTGTAGATGTGGGAAGCTTAATACACTTGTCCTAGGAGTAACTGTGGATCACTATCTAACTAAGTAAATACTAAATCAGAACACTTAGCGGTCTGTAGTAGAAGGCAGGGTAATCCTCCTGGTTTTGTAGTCCTCCAGTACAGCAGCAGTTCACAGAAGCACAGAACTCCTCACACCGCGAAAGCAGAGGAAAACAGAGGAAAGAGCGAGTTGGCACCACACAGCAGCGGGGCAAAGTCACGTGTGAACCCAAGGAAGGTCGCGCGCTGACTGAGGAAGGTCGCGCGCGGTGAATGTCGGCCCAGTACGCTACCAGTTCGGCCACCGCCTACCCCAATGTTCCGATTGTAGTAGTCTGATATGTGTATTTGGAGCGGTGCTTATTCAGAGCTTGCAAGTTAGGTCTTAGGTAGTTTGGAACTAGAATACACTCGACATTCTCAACGAGACCTCTGAAATACCTCCCTTTATTCCTCCTCGGAAGGGTTCTAGTCCTTTGTGAGTCCTGTATTCGATTTCCCATCCAATCTGTCAGCATAAATCTCCACTATTCTCGGTTACATTCTTTATGTAACTCTACTCCTAAACCTTGGATGCTCTCCGTAGCACTACTCGATAGCTGTGAGTGCTCAACGCTTAGAGGTATCCCACAACTGCGCATAGTCCTCCAGACTATAAAGCTCTTCGAACCGATTTGACATTGCCTCTTCATATTCTTGACCACACACCTAGTCCCTCAGTTTCTCAAGATGGATGCCTGGAGGGTTGCATATTGAGATGCGTCTCTTAAGTTCTCCTACAAGTCTGTTGTCGGTCGGTCCGGCATGCCCAACAGTTCTGAAGCAAATTCCAAAGAGTACTAACAAGGATGTGAGCTATATCTCTCGTCATGCCACATGGATTTATATACCATTCCTATTCCTATACCAGAGACGAGACTCGCCTCTCTGGAGCCAGCAATAGGCAATCTTTACCTCTGAATATTTTTAATATTCTTAAAAAACTGTTATACGTTTCTGGTGCCACAGCCATGGGAACTAACACATAACTCGTCGCTGGCTCTCTAAGTGCCAGCAGATGCATTGACGTTGCCCATGAGTAGACCAAGTGGGGGGCACTGGTCGATTATAGAGCCAAGCTTAGCATAAAACGTTTCTTTCCCTTTAAGTTTATATGACTTAGTATTGGTTTACCCTGCAATAAGAGACATAAAGCCCAAGGGTTGTTTCAACCTTACCAGCATTATACGCTTAACTCGGAGTAACTCCAACAATAGACGACTGAAGATTTCTTGAAACTGGTATAGCTACTCTCTTCAAACGGGCACCATCAATTTGGTCTGGCCAGAATTAGGTGCAATCCTTCAACTAATGTCTCCATTGCAAGGTCTATTCAATTCAGAGTCTCACTATATCCATTCTCAACCTCTTACTTTGAGCTGACAGACTGAGTAGTCGCTGATCCTCTGAGAGGCCCAGGATGTTCCTGGCACCCTTACGGAGCGTCCGCCGATGGTTAACCTGGTTTTGCAGGGACTGGCTCGACGAGCTTCTGTCTGCACCACCCTTGCGGGTCCCAAACTAATGGTGGGAATGACTGGCGGGGCAGTGGCACTTTCCATCTCCTCCCCCTCCTCAGAGCTGTGGCCTGTGGCAACAAAAAAAAAAAAAAAGAAAAAAAAAGAAATGCAAAACATCGTGTAAAAACAGTGTGTAAAACACTTTGAGAGACGTCTTCTGCATGATGCTAAATCAGTTACGGGATTTTCTTAAAATTTATAAGATAACAAAATTAACTGCAACTATAATGATAGTGTGTAGTTGCCAGATGACTCCAGATACACAAACATTTCTGAAAACTGAGACATTATTGTCTAGTGTGACTACTCCCTTCAAAAATCCTCAAAACAAATTTTTTTTTTTTTATAAAAGTAAAAGCTTCAAAATCTTGAATAAAACTGTAATCCCCATTTAAATCATACCTATTTACAGGAAACAATAAGTACTTTCGGTACTCCTAACAAGAGGACGGACGGTCGCATACCAAAGAACATAGTACTGATGGACACGGACGGAACCATTGTGGTAGGCCAGGACCAGGATGCCCCGGCCGGCGTGTATGATGCTGCGGAGTCTTTAAGGTTTGATTTGCTTAATGATGTTAGGCAATGCCATGACAGTATAACTATATACTCATCTGATTTACGGAGGCAGGCCGACAATGTGAAACAATAGTAAACCCTCTCAGGGTAGTATATACAGGAGACAAGCCAGTCAAAAACCCTCTTGTACATACACTTTCAGTTTCCTTTCGTCTTAAATATCACCAGAGAGTAACATGTTTAGTTTGAAATAAATTAGCATACTTTCCACCCCAAACCTCATATATGGGACATACACCATCTGACAAATTTCCAAATAAATCATGGTAGATAACTTAAATCCATCCAAGGAATCCTCATTTGGGGGAGAGACAAGAAATGTCCCTAGCATGGACCCCAGTTCTGGCATCGACAAAGAGGTGTGTCTTGTCAGCTCTTCCAACTTTTTTTTTGATAACCTGATCACAATTTGCGGTCTTTACACTAATATATATTTTGTTGAAAACCCTCTCTCTCTAAACAGCAACTTCTCTTTCTAGCCAATGCAGGTACCGCAGGTTACACATATAGCAATCCTTTTCTAGTTCCCTACTGCTTCCTTTCAAAAAAAATATTCCAAAGCTGGTTGCTGCGTCTATGCACGCAACGATATTATAACTTGCTACTGTTCCCATCAAATTGATTCTTCACAATTTTGTAATATCTGGCTGAGTCAGTTGTCAGTATATTACTAAATAGGTCTGTGCTGTTTATCTATTACCAACATCTACTAAGAAAGACGTATGTAGACAAGGAATCCAGGGGCCGTATTAAAAATAAGAAGTTATGAGTGTCATACGAAGGAGACGTTTTCTGTCATACGTATGGGAGCCAAAAAACTAGTCACAATTTATTATTATTCTCCTAGCGTCCAGCCCAGCTGACGGGCGGTGTCCGAAACATTGCACGATCATTATCTTTTAAAATATATGGTAATTCACGAGATAACGATTGAAATATATGTTTAATAGGTTGTTTATATTATAGGGTTTATCTAAATTAAAATATGTTATAGTGTATTCATAGGCAACACTAAATAACAGTTAAATATTGCCCCGTGATCTTGAAGTCACAGGTGTCTTGAGATTTCTCTCAAAACAGGCCTTTGTATCAGCAGCTCCTGTGAAGAGAAAACAAAGCATACAGAACAGATGGTGTTCTACTCCAGGCAAAACAGCATTGCCTACGTCTTGCAGACCACATACTCTCCAATAACTCGTTCGCTGCCTCAATCACTCCCTCCGCTGTCCTCTTCGTCACTCACAATCTAGCCCCCTAAACACTCCATAAGTGACTCACAATCACACAAACACGGAACATATACTTAATAGGAGCCACTCCTGCCATAATAAAGAGAGGCAGAGGATGAGTACATTATATTGGCTAATAAACACAACTAATCCTTATCACATACCCTCTTACATCTGTGAACGTTTCAGTGTACAGCCGAGCTTACTGCACCAAGTGTAAGGAATCTTGTTTTGAGTAAAGTGTAACAGAGGTTATCTTAATAGGGTTCACTATCCTATCTTTGTCATGCATCACGTTGGGTAACTTATGGGGGGATATTTGAAAACTCACAATATTTTGTAGATTTATTGAATAGCTTAGGAAAATATATGACGTAATAAAGACAATGTTTATTTTGATGCACACTTGTTGATACCTTAATTAACAAACCATACTTCCATTTCTTACACAAAGCTTGCTCTCTTAGAAATAAAGTGTCTTGAAAACTGAAACATAACTTTAAGTGCTGTGGGGTAAATATGAACTCTGCCATCACTGTACCATTTGGATGCATTTCAACCCTCAGATAGTGGCCAATTTTTGCTATATTAACTAATCAGCCAATTTTGCCTAACATAGCCTTGAATAACATATCTACCTCTGGGAGGCTCTGCTCCCATTAACCCCCACTGAAGAACCTGGATGTCACACAGTGTAATGGGTTCTTAATCATCATTGGCTCAAAAGTCAATGAGACAAAGATGAGCACCACGGACACGTGCAACTATGATTCATGCCCCCAACTTTATCTTTACTATGAGAGCATTACCAACTCCACAAATAGTTGTGGGTTACCAAACAATGCCTCTCTGAGAAGACAAATCGATCACTGTATAATCAAATTAATAAATGAATTAATGTGTGTGTGTGTCTGTGTGCATGTGTGTGGGTGTAATTTACCCACGGGCTGATCCATGAGCTGGACTCATAATAGCCAAAAAATACCCTCCCAACAAGAGCAAGCCTCATTACAGTCGATCTCTGGGCATTGCTGAGACTTCACACACTACATATCCTACCCCCCTTGCTCAAGGTGGGACAGTAACCATTCCTTTGTCAGCAGAAAAATCCCGACCGAGCGTGGCCCAGACCTCCACCTGACTGGCCATGAAGCCTGGCTCTCTGAGAAGACAAGTAGTTCATTATATAATTAAATTAATAAATTAATTCATGTGTGTGTGTGTGTGTG
This sequence comes from Eriocheir sinensis, assembly GCF_024679095.1. Taxonomy (NCBI): domain Eukaryota; kingdom Metazoa; phylum Arthropoda; class Malacostraca; order Decapoda; family Varunidae; genus Eriocheir; species Eriocheir sinensis. Next base: position 10,054,576 of record NC_066538.1, read on the forward strand.
TGTGTGTGTGTGTGTGTGTGTGTGTGTGTGTGTGTGTGTGTGGGTGTGTATTTGTTTCTATGAGGGACTCTGGTGGTCCATGAGCCGGCTTTTGATTGTTGTTGAAGGACTCAAAGTCAGCCGTCAGTATATAATACAGCCGGGATACTGCATCCACCAACTCCATTTCCTTGTTCCACCGCACTCACTTCATTTTGGGCCCTGCGATGATGTAGAGACAAGTTGTATATTAGTGATTTAGAATATTATGCACTCTTAGTGTAAATTTTACGGACATTGAACTACGCAAAGGATAATTTATTGACAATGGCATGAACCAAACTTGATCATTCTTTACCATTTGAAATGATAAAGGGGCACTGATGGTGTGGTTATTATGCAAATATGAAATCCATGAGTCTATCAACATGGTGAAACTGTTCTTAGTATGCCAGTCACTGTCATTCACTAGGTTAGCAGAAAATAAAGGAAGCTTATAAGAGATTGACATGTATGTTAGGTTAGATCTAACGTAGATCAGGCAAAATAGGATCATATATTTTTATTACTGAGTAGCTATTTATTGAGCAACAATCAGTGATTATCAAATCGCTCCATAACTATTTATCACACCAGAGGGTGTTCTACCATGACGTTCAGCATTTGAGATGCAAAGGTTTTTGTCCATGATATTCCCAAGCTTACTCCATGTCAATGTAACATCCTGTTTTCATTAAAATACACCAAGCTTTTTTTGGAGGTGGTCTTTATTGTCATGTAAAGTGAAAAGAGGTTGACTCTGCACAAAGTTATATTCCATAAACTGATTTTTTTTATATAGGAAGTATAGTAGGTAGGAAGACACCTACCGAACGGGCGCAAGCCACTCCCGGTGAGGTATATATGGGAGGTGAGAAGGGAGCTGAAGCCCTCCAAAGACCCTTCCCCTGTCCTCACTAACCGTTTCCCTATTGTCTCACCAACACCGGAGAGTAGTTCAGCATGCTCTCTAAAGACAGATCCTCTCTTTATCCACACCACACTACATTCACACAACATATACACCTTTTCCCAAAATTAAAATTTCAAAATGGCGCACATACACCAAGCCTCGGAGTCCCCGCCTGGGGGGGGGACCACAAATTCCCCCAGGGAGGACTCCCCTTCTGGCTGCCGACCCGAGAGGTGTCTTGATAACTCCTCGAACCTCTTTCTTCTCAATTTCTGCAACATTCGCGGTCTTCGCTCTAATTTTCATTCTGTGGAACATCATCTCTCCTCCTCTAAACCTCACCTTCTCTTCCTTACCGAAACACAGGTTTCTGAGGCTACTGACAGCAATCTCTACTCTGTTCCCTCCTACTATCTCTATCCTAAATTTCAATCCAAAGCTGGATGTTGCGCCTACGTGCGCAACGACATCACTTGCTCTCGTGCCCACAACCTTGACTCTTCTGAATTTTCCACCATCTGGCTAAGACTTCATTGTCATTCTATTACTAAATACATCTGTGCTGTTTATCTCTCACCTAACTCTACCAACTATGTAAAATTCTTTGACTATTTGAATTCTAAAGTGGAGCACATCTTGACCCACTCTCCCTTCGCTGAAAGCTCCATCCTAGGAGATTTCAATGTTCACCACCAGCTTTGGCTTTCATCCTCTTTCACTGACCATCCTGGTGAACAAGCCTGCAACTTTGCTATCCTCAACGACCTAGAGCAGTTGATCCAGCACCCTACACGTATTCCCGACCGTCTTGGAGATCGGCCCAACATTCTAGACCTCTTCCTTACCTCAAACCCTTCTGCTTATTCTGTCAAACTGTTCTCTCCGTTGGGCTCCTCCGATCACAATCTTATTTCTGCATCCTGTCCTATCGCTCCTGTACACCCTCTGGACCCACCGAAGAGGCGATGCTTCTGGCATTTTGCTTCAGCTCGGTGGGACGACCTGAGGATGTACTTTTCCGATTTCCCGTGGAATGATTATTGCTTCCAGGATAGAAACCCCTCTGTGTGTGCTCAGCGCATCACAGAGGTGATTGTCTCTGGAATGGAGGCATATATTCCTCGTTCTTTCTCTACTCCTCACGCAAAAAGCCTTGGTTTAATCACGCTTGTTCTCGTGCTGTCAATGATAGAGAGGTAGCTCACAAAAGGTACCAGAGCCTTCAAACTAATGCTAATTATGAACTTTACATTTCTGCCCGAAATCGTGCCAAATCTATTCTCCGACTAACCAAAAATTCTTTCATTAATAGAAAATGTCAAAACCTTGCTTTCTATAACTCTTCCCGTGACTTCTGGCATCTAGCCAAAAACATCTCCTCCAACTTCACTTCTTCATCTTTCCCTCCACTCCTCAGTCCTGACGGCAACACTGCCGTCACATCTATCTCTAAGGCTGAACTCTTCTCTCAAACTTTTTCTAAAAACTCCACTCTGGACGATTTTGGGCATATTCCTCCTACTCATCCCCCCTCTGACTCCTTTATGCCTGTTATAAAGATTCTTCAAAATGATGTTTTCTATGCCCTCTCTGGCCTCAATCCTCAGAAGGCTTATGGACCTGATGGAGTGCCTCCTATTGTCCTTAAAAACTGTGCCTCCGTGCTGTCACCCTGCCTGGTCAAACTCTTTCGCCTCTGCCTGTCAACATCTACCTTTCCTTCTTGCTGGAAGTATGCCTTCATACAGCCTGTGCCTAAGAAGGGTGACCGCTCCAATCCCTCAAACTACCGTCCTATAGCTTTACTTTCTTGTCTATCTAAAGCTTTTGAATCAATCCTTAACCGGAAGATTCAAAAGCACCTTTCCACTTCTGACCTTCTGTTTGATCGCCAGTATGGGTTCCGCAAGGGGCGTTCTACAGGTGATCTCCTAGCCTTCTTAACTGACTCTTGGCCATCCTCTCTTAGCCGTTTCGGTGAAACTTTTGCTATTGCGCTGGACATATCAAAAGCTTTTGATAGGGTCTGGCACAAATCTTTGCTTTCTAAACTACCCTCCTACGGTTTCTATCCTTCTCTCTGTACCTTTATCTCCAGTTTCCTTTCTGACCGTTCTATTTCTGCAGTGGTAGACGGTCACTGTTCTTCCCCTAAATCTATTAACAGTGGTGTCCCACAGGGTTCTGTCCTATCTCCCACTCTTTTTCTGTTGTTCATTGATGATCTTCTTTCCAAAACGAACTGTCCTATCTATTCCTACGCCGATGATTCCACTCTGCATTACTCAACTTCTTTTAATAGAAGACCCACCCTTCAGGAACTTAACGACTCAAGGCTGGAGGCTGCAGAACGCTTAGCCTCAGATCTTACTATTATTTCCGATTGGGGCAAGAAGAACCTGGTGTCCTTCAACGCCTCAAAAACACAGTTTCTCCACCTATCCACTCGACACAATCTTCCAAACAACTATCCCCTATTCTTTGACAACACCCAGCTATCACCTTCCTCAACACTAAACATCCTCGGTCTATCCTTAACTCAAAATCTCAACTGGAAACTTCATATCTCATCTCTTACTAAATCAGCTTCCTCGAGGCTGGGCGTTCTGTACCGTCTCCGCCAGTTCTTCTCCCCTGCACAGTTGCTGTCCATATACAGGGGCCTTGTCCGCCCTCGTATGGAGTATGCATCTCATGTGTGGGGGGGCTCCACTCACACAGCTCTTCTGGACAGAGTGGAGGCTAAGGCTCTTCGTCTCATCAGCTCTCCTCCTCATACTGATAGTCTTCTACCTCTTAAATTCCGCCGCAATGTTGCCTCTCTTTCTATCTTCTATCGATATTTCCACGCTGACTGCTCTTCTGAACTTGCTAACTGCATGCCTCCCCCCCTCCCGCGGCCCCGCTGCACTCGACTTTCTACTCATGCTCATCCCTACACTGTCCAAACCCCTTATGCAAGAGTTAACCAGCATCTTTACTCTTTCATCCCTCACGCTGGTAAACTCTGGAACAATCTTCCTTCATCTGTATTTCCTCCTGCCTACGACTTGAACTCTTTCAAGAGGTGGGTATCAGGACACCTCTCCTCCCGTATTTGATCTTACTTTCGGCCACCTCTTATATTTCTTTTTTAGGAGCAGCGAGTAGCGGGCTTTTTTTTTATTATTGTTTTCTTTTTTTGTGTGCCCTTGAGCTGCCTCCTTTGTTGTAAAAAAAAAAAAAATGAGCAGACAGTGTTAGCATTTGTATTGGAGGAGAAAAAAAACAAAGAATAAGAGCTAGCAGATAATGAAAAATAACGGCATCATGATCTAGAACAACAACAGCATGATTTATAACTACACCACCATGATATAAAAATAAAAAAAAACATCGAGAGCATGAGCAAAAGGTCCTGAAATTGAAATATAAAGATAAGAGTCCCGTCTCTAGCAAACTACACATCATTCGTTTTCAATGACGAAGACCCATATTTATTTTACAGAGTTCGAATCCACTGCTACTCATTCCGAACTGCCAAATGCAGTTTGGATTTGTCTCCTCAAGTCTAAACTTTCTGACAAAGCTTTGACCGTCTAAGGAGGTATTCAAAATAACAAAGATTATTACAGTGTTAAAGAAACTATACTTTCCTCCCATTCAATTACCGCCGAAACTTGAACAATCCTCCCCACCAGATATTCATGGAGTTCGCTTCAGTAAAGCTTCGAACCCTCCAGCCAGCGCTGGTTCAAGTGTGCCTCCGTGAACTCATGTGACCAGTTGGTTAACTTAATTGCGTTTGAAGAATTCGCAAGGAAAATCCCTTATTCTATCGTGTTGCACCTGTTAGTTTTAGGGTAGGCGGTGGCTGAGTGGTTAGCGTGCGGACCTAGCATCCACGGCGCCATGGACAACGTCGGTTCGAATCCCCACACTACCACCTAGGAGTTTTCAGTCACCGCCGAGTGGCCTAAGACTACCCACATGCTGTACAGAAAACCACCGATCAACCCGGACTCTAGAAGAAACCGTCCAAGTGAATCAAGAATGAGTTCCGGGGTACAGCATGAGCCAAGCATTAATGGCGCCACTATAAAAATTGCTTGCGCCATGACAGGCTTGGACCGACCATCAGGCCCTGAGTAAAGCCTACCGGCGCTACAAGCCGAGATGTAAAAAAAAAAAAAAAGTTAAGGAGGAAACATACCTCTTAAAGGGAACTAAGGCGGATGACTTATTTTCCATCTCATTAATCGTCCTGGTGTTGCGGGAGACAGGAAGGTACAGCTTAATGTGAAGTCGGGTGCAGAATCGTAGGAAGACGAATCTGTGGATACAAGCTCTACGGCGGGTCCGATATGTTTGTATTGTAAGAAATCTGGCCAGGTCGTTATAAACTGTCCTGATCCTAAGTACACTTTGGCACAAAAAAAGTACCTCTGTTAAACCTGTGGCTTCCCTTAACACCCCATTATCGCCAAAGATTATTTGGGAAGGCGGTGGCGGAGTCGACAGAGTGACGGTGCCGCGTTCAGGAGGACGCGAGTTCAATCCCCCCCCCCCGGTGCCACCAAGATGGGATTTTTAAGCCGCCACCGAGTGGCTTTAAACTACCCACATGCTGTCCAGAAGACCACCTATCAACCCGGACTCTAAATTCTAGGATTAAAGATGAGCTCCGGGAGGGCAGCACGAGCCAATGCAAAATGGCGCCACTATAAACACTCGCCTGCGCCAGAACGGGCTGGGCCGACCATCAGGCCCCACCGGGAAGAAGCCTTGGGCCGACTATCAGGCCCCACCGGGAAGAAGCTTACCGGTGCAATAGGCTGCGACGTAAAAAAAAATAAAAAATAAAAAATAAAACAGCTGTCACCTTCCCAACACACCACGCATATCTGCTCCCGTAATTTTCGAAATCGGACCAGACGATGTAACACTGCCAATCAAGACGGAAAAACAGTCCATGGCACCTCCCCATCCGTAACCACCTTTTTTTTTTTTTTTTTACAACAAAGGAGACAGCTCAAGGGCACAAGAAAAAAGGAAACAATAATAAAAAAAAAGCCCGCTGCTCGCTTCTCCTAATAAAGAGTCAAAACAGGTGGCCGAAAGAGAGGTCAATTTCGGGAGGAGAGGTGTCCTGATATCCTCCTCTTGAAAGAGTTCAAGTCGTAGGCAGGAGGAAATACAAATGAAGGAAGATTGTTCCAGAGTTTACCAGCGTGAGGGATGAAAGAGTGAAGATGCTGGTTAACTCTTGCATGAGGGGTTTGGACAGTATAGGGATGAGCATGAGTAGAAAGCCGTGTGCAGCGGGGCCGCGGGAGGGGGGGAGGCATGCAGTTAGCAAGTTCAAAAGAGCAGTCAGCGTGGAAATATCGATAGAAGATAGAGAGGCAACATCGCGACGGAATTTAAGAGGTAGAAGACTATCAGTAGGAGGAGGAGAGCTGATGAGACGAAGAGCTTTAGACTCCACTCTGTCCAGAAGAGCTGTGTGAGTGGAGCCCCCCCACACGTGAGAGGTATACTCCATACAAGGGCGGACAAGGCCCTTGTATATGGATAGCAACTGCGCGGGGGAGAAGAACTGGCGGAGACGATACAGAACGCCCAACCTCGAGGAAGCTGATTTAGCGAGAGAGGAGATGTGAAGTCTCCAGTTGAGATTTTGAGTTAAGGATAGACCGAGGATGTTTAGTGTTGAAGATGGTGATAGCTGAGTGTTGTCGAAGAATAGGGGATAGGTGTTTGGAAGATTGTGTCGAGTTGGTAGGTGGAGAAATTGAGTTTTTGAGGCATTGAAGGACACAAGGTTCCTTCTGCCCCAATCGGAAATGATAACAAGGTCTGAGGTTAAGCGTTCTGCAGCCTCTAGTCTGGAGTCGTGTACTTCCTGTTGAGAGGGTCTTCTATTGAAAGAAGTTGAATAATGCAGAGTGGATTCGTCGGCGTATGAGTGGACAGGACAGTTTGTTATGCAAAGAAGATCATTGATGAATAACAGGAAGAGAGTGGGTGATAGGACAGAGCTCTGTGGAGCACCACTGTTGATAGGTTTAGGGGGAGAACAGTGACCGTCTACCACCGCAGAGATAGAACGTCCGGAAAGGAAACTAGAGATAAAAGAACAGAGAGAGGGATAGAGTCCGAATGAGTGCAGTTTAGAAAGCAAAGACCTGTGCCAGACTCTATCGAAGGCTTTCGATATGTCTAGCTCAACAGAGAAAGTTTCACCGAAACGGCTAAGAGAGGATGACCAAGAGTCAGTTAAGAGAGCAAGAAGATCGCCAGTAGAACGCCCCTTGCGGAACCCATACTGGCAGACTACATCCACAGATGGGACTGGACATAGGAGGTCGATTCGCCACTACAACACCAGCCAGCCGTCATCAGTCACTTCTCTTGGGCCTCACAGTGTCTGCTAAATCCGAAAGAAGGCGGACCAACAATGCTGTGCACCGACTACCGTATGGTCAACGCGGTAACTACACCAAACGCTTACCCTCTGCCTCGGGTAGACGATCTCAATGACGAGGGAGGGTAAGCACGGTTCGTGACAGATGAATCCAACAAAAGGGTATTGCCAACTTCCCATAACAGAGAGGGCTTAACAAATCAGTACAGTTACTTATCCATCTTCTCAGATACCAGGCCGCTCTACTTCCCATACCCAGACGGTGCTGACAAGGCTGCAAAACGTAGGCTTGAGAGTGATCTTCTCTCCCACATGGACGCCATATACCACGCGTACGTAGCCGCCCTGTAACGAGCGGTGATGCCTCCATCATGCATCCTGCCCCTCAGCCCAAATATATGTCCTGTCAGGCCAGGTACAGCACTCTCGAGTCCAGTCGCCTGCCAGTCGACCTACATGAACCATACCTCCTTGTCCTTCCTTCAACCACTTCAATAAACAACCAATGCTTGCTTAGAGGGTCACTGCCTTCATCCATACAACATTACAATCCACCACATCAGGGGATCCGACAACTGTATGGCTGATGCATAATTAAGAACTTGAGCTTCATTACGATTCCACTCTTTAGTTACGTCGTCCCCAGCGGTGAGGGGTTAGGAAAATCTGATGCATCGCTCTACACACACACACACACACACACACACACACACGCAGTATCAACAGTTATTATTACCACCCTCACTGCTTCGAACCCGTCCTTATTTCGACGTGAGCCGGCCTCTCTCTCTCGCTGTCTCGAATCAGCCACGCTCGAGATCAAACCGCGGCTATAAAATGGGGGCTGGTTCCTACCTCACGTCGGAGACACGCCAGTCCTCGTTGACGGACCGACTCGGTCGGCTAGATTTCGATCGCCGATAGAGTCGGTCTGTCGGCACCCTGCTATGGGCCGCCATTAGGCTAAGCTCGTGCTCCCCCGCGCAGGGAGGGAGCATTTTTACCCTCTTAACCACAACGGACAAGGGCCCGTTCCCCTAGTGATACTAAGGGTAAATCTTTAACAACAACATACTTCACGTCAGTCTCACCGCTCTCTTCTGTCCCTCCAACACTAGGACGACCCAGGTGACAAGTAGGGTGATCCAGACCAGCAGACCCGAGACCATTTTCCCAAGCGTAGCGTAAATGTGTCCGGCACCATTTACCTTTACCATTTCCGTTTAGTTTTGTATTCTATTGTCATTAGTTATAATTACTGGAATAATTGTTAGGTGTGTGAAATATTTACATTTGATTTGAACTGTAATATAACATATATAACTGCTCTCATTCCTTTCTTTCGTACCCTTGTTTTGTTACGTCTGCCAATCTGAACGCAATCACTTAACATTTTACCTCTAGACAACAACTCGTTATAGTTCAATGAACTACCTCTCCTTGGTGACATAACAATGTGGATCTCTGTGTAGACGATGGCCACAATGTCTATATATTGGTCTGTAGTCAACACAGCCACAAGTTCGAAAGTGACGTTGCTGGGCCTCTTTCAATTCACGGGAGTGGTGGTGAGTCACTTCCTTCAAACTCTTCTCTAATTCCATTATTTGGACGTCTAGTTCGCATAACTTACAAATACACTTGCGAGTGATACCTGCGAAATTTCTTTCCTTAAAGTCAATGCACCATCTGGTGTCTTTGTACCTGAAGCACACAACTATAAGCTTGGTTACTACAGTCATTGTGGTTTTCTTGCTACTAACTTGTACTAATAGAACTGAAAATTTTGTACACTTTCGAAAGTTCTGAAGTTGTCATCATAAAATTATAACATAAGAAATTAAAACGGGGGGTGAATAGAATAAGATACTGCTGTGATAGATGCCTCAAACACAAGGATATACCTCCTACAGGGTAAAAAATTAGCAGTGTATGACCATTCACTTGCCCTAAACCTCGGTCTTGAGTGAAGCTTTCACAACCCGGAACTCAGTGAGCGTATTATCCATACAATTTTGTCCCATAGGTTGGGACCGGCGATAGTTAATCAGGCCGGAGTAAGGCAGCGTACTTGTTGAAGGAGGCGCAGAGGCTGTATCCGAAACGCAGGAACAGAAGCAGATAGCGAGGCAGAGGGGCTGGGGGATCTGTGGCGGTGTACGGCAGGGGTCGGCATGGTGGTAGTTTTTAACGGAAGACAGGTTTTTCAGCGGGACGAGCAGTGGTCGCTATAACACCAACACCATGGGTTATGGTCGATAATGATAGGAGAGGGTAGTCCTTATTTTCCGTGTATTAGGGGTACAGTAGGTAGGAAGACACCTACCGAACGGGCGCAAGCCACTCCCGGTGAGGTATATATGGGAGGTGAGAAGGGAGCTGAAGCCCTCCAAAGACCCTTCCCATGTCCTCACTAACCGTTTCCCTATTGTCTCACCAACACCGGAGAGTAGTTCAGCATGCTCTCTAAAGACAGATCCTCTCTTTATCCACACCACACTACATTCTCACAACATATACACCTTTTCCCAAAATTAAAATTTCAAAATGGCGCACATACACCAAGCCTCGGAGTCCCCGCCTGGGGGGGGGGGACCACAAATTCCCCCAGGGAGGACTCCCCTTCTGGCTGCCGACCCGAGAGGTGTCTTGATAACTCCTCGAACCTCTTTCTTCTCAATTTCTGCAACATTCGCGGTCTTCGCTCTAATTTTCATTCTGTGGAACATCATCTCTCCTCCTCTAAACCTCACCTTCTCTTCCTTACCGAAACACAGGTTTCTAAGGCTACTGACAGCAATCTCTACTCTGTTCCCTCCTACTATCTCTATCCTAAATTTCAATCCAAAGCTGGATGTTGCGCCTACGTGCGCAACGACATCACTTGCTCTCGTGCCCACGACCTTGACTCTTCTGAATTTTCCACCATCTGGTTAAGACTTCACTGTCATTCTATTACTAAATACATCTGTGCGGTTTATCTCTCACCTAACTCTACCAACTATGTAAAATTCTTTGACTATTTGAATTCTAAAGTGGAGCACATCTTGACCCACTCTCCCTTCGCTGAAATCTCCATCCTAGGAGATTTCAATGTTCACCACCAGCTTTGGCTTTCATCCTCTTTCACTGACCATCCTGGTGAACAAGCCTACAACTTTGCTATCCTCAACGACCTAGAGCAGTTGGTCCAGCACCCTACACGTATTCCTGACCGTCTTGGAGATCGGCCCAACATTCTAGACCTCTTCCTTACCTCAAACCCTTCTGCTTATTCTGTCAAACTGTTCTCTCCGTTGGGCTCCTCCGATCACAATCTTATTTCTGCATCCTGTCCTATCGCTCCTGTACACCCTCTGGACCCACCGAAGAGGCGATGCTTCTGGCATTTTGCTTCAGCTCGGTGGGACGACCTGAAGATGTACTTTTCCGATTTCCCGTGGAATGATTATTGCTTCCAGGATAGAGACCCCTCTGTGTGTGCTCAGCGCATCACAGAGGTGATTGTCTCTGGAATGGAGGCATACATTCCTCGTTCTTTCTCTACTCCTCACTCTAAAAAGCCTTGGTTTAATCACGCTTGTTCTCGTGCTGTCAATGATAGAGAGGTAGCTCACAAAAGATACCAGAGCCTTCAAACTAATGCTAATTATGAACTTTACATTTCTGCCCGAAATCGTGCCAAATCTATTCTCCGACTAACCAAAAATTCTTTCATTAATAGAAAATGTCAAAACCTTGCTTTCTCTAACTCTTCACGTGACTTCTGGCATCTAGCCAAAAACATCTCCTCCAACTTCACTTCTTCATCTTTCCCTCCACTCCTCAGTCCTGACGGCAACACTGCCGTCTCATCTATCTCTAAGGCTGAACTCTTCTCTCAAACTTTTTCTAAAAACTCCACTCTGGACGATTCTGGGCATATTCCTCCTACTCCTCCCCCCTCTGACTACTTTATGCCTGTTATAAAGATTCTTCAAAATGATGTTTTCTATGCCCTCTGTGGCCTCAATCAACAGAAGTCTTAAGGACCTGAATGAGTGCCTCCTATTGACCTTGAAAAATGTGCCTCCGTGCTGTCACCCTGCCTGGTCAAACTCTTTCGCCTCTGCCTGTCAACATCTACCTTTCCTTCTTGCTGGAAGTATGCCTTCATACAGCCTGTACCTAAGAAGGGTGACCGCTCCAATCCCTCAAACTACCGTCCTATTGCTTTACTTTCTTGTCTATCTAAAGCTTTTGAATCAATCCTTAACCGGAAGATTCAAAAGCACCTTTCCACTTCTGACCTTCTATCTGATCGCCAGTATGGGTTCCGCAAGGGGCGTTCTACTGGTGATCTCCTAGCCTTCTTAACTGACTCTTGGTCATCCTCTCTTAGCCGTTTCGGTGAAACTTTTGCTATTGCGCTGGACATATCAAAAGCTTTTGATAGGGTCTGGCACAAATCTTTGCTTTCTAAACTACCCTCCTACGGTTTCTATCCTTCTCTCTGTACCTTTATCTCCAGTTTCCTTTCTGACCGTTATATTTCTGCCGTGGTAGACGGTCACTGTTCTTCACCTAAATCTATTAACAGTGGTGTTCCCCAGGGTTCTGTCCTATCTCTCACTCTTTTTCTGTTGTTCATTGATGATCTTCTTTCCAAAACGAACTGTCCTATCCATTCCTACGCCGATGATTCCACTCTGCATTATTCAACTTCTTTTAATAGAAGACCCACCCTTCAGGAACTTAACGACTCAAGGCTGGAGGCTGCAGAACGCTTAGCCTCAGACCTTACTATTATTTCCGATTGGGGCAAGAAGAACCTGGTGTCCTTCAACGCCTCAAAACACTGTTTCTCCACCTATCCACTCGACACAATCTTCCAAACAACTATCCCCTATTCTTTGACAACACCCAGCTATCACCTTCCTCAACACTAAACATCCTCGGTCTATCCTTAACTCAAAATCTCAACTGGAAACTTCATATCTCATCTCTTACTAAATCAGCTTCCTCGAGGCTGGGCGTTCTGTACCGTCTCCGCCAGTTCTTCTCCCCTGCACAGTTGCTGTCCATATACAGGGGCCTTGTCCGCCCTCGTATGGAGTATGCATCTCATGTGTGGGGGGGCTCCACTCACACAGCTCTTCTGGACAGAGTGGAGGCAAAGGCTCTTCGTCTCATCAGCTCTCCTCCTCATACTGATAGTCTTCTTTCTATCTTCTATCGATATTTCCACGCTGACTGCTCTTCTGAACTTGCTAACTGCATGCCTCCCCCCCTCCCGCGGCCCCGCTGCACTCGACTTTCTACTCATGCTCATCCCTATACTGTCCAAACCCCTTATGCAAGAGTTAACCAGCATCTTCACTCTTTCATCCCTCACGCTGGTAAACTCTGGAACAATCTTCCTTCATCTGTATTTCCTCCTGCCTACGACTTGAACTCTTTCAAGAGGAGGGTATCAGGACACCTCTCCTCCCGAAACTGACCTATCTTTCGGCCACCTCTTTGGATTCTTTTTAGGAGCAGCGAGTAGCGGGCATTTTTTTATTAATGTTTACTTTTTTGTGCCCTTGAGCTGTCTCCTTTGCTGTAAGAGGACCCAATAGTGAGACCATCAGTGGGACGGGCCTGGCGTTACATGTACTGCCAAAAAGCACAAAACAATACTAATAGTAATACTAAAAATGCTGATAATAATCACAATGGTAATAATAATAATAATAATAATAATAATAATAATAATAATAATAATAATAATATTGATAATATTAAAAATATTAAATATATTAAAACTACTTCTACTACTACTAATAATAAAGAAAATAATGATAATAACAATAATAAAGAAAATAATAATAATAATAATAATAATAATAATAATAATAATAATAATAATAATAATAATAATAACAATAATAATAATAAAGAAAATAATAATAATAATAAGAAGAAGAAAATAATAATAATAAGAAGAAAGAAAATAAAAATAATAATAAAGGATATAATAATAATAAAGATAATAATAATAATAAAGAAAATAATAATAATAATAATAATAATAATAATAATAATGATAGTAATAATAATAAAGAAAATAATAATGATGATAATAATAATAATAATAAAGAAAATAATAATAATAATAATAAAGAAAATAATAATAATAATAATAATAATAATAATAATAATAATAATAATAATAATAATAATAATAATAATAATAATAAAGAAAATAATAATAATAATAATAATAATAATAATAATAATAATAATAATAATAATAATAATAATAATAATAAGAAAATAATAAAAATATTAATAAATAATAATAATAATAATAATAATAATAATAAAAATAATAATAATAATAATATTATTATTAATATTAATAATATTAATATTATTATTAATAATAATATTATTAATAATATTATTATTAATAATATTATTATTAATAATATTATTATTATTGTTAATAATATTATTATTATTGTTAACAATATTATTATTATTTTTAATAATTTATTATTATTGTTATTAATATTATTATTATTCTTAATAATAATAATATTATTATTATTATTAATATAATTATTATTGTTAATAATATTATTATTATTGTTAATACTATTATTATTATTGTTAATAATATTATTATTATTATTATTCTTAATTAT
>NC_066538.1:10073583-10077973 GCF_024679095.1 Eriocheir sinensis
TCGAAACGTGAGTGCGCATCATTCTTTGATGTATCATACTCCTGCTTGATAGTGTATTCTTTTTGGTGTTGTTGTCACAGGGAATTACAAGACGAAAGGGTTGATTCTGCATGTCTAGTGTTTGTTGTCTCTTCAAGGGGTCAGGGATAGGTGGAGGCAGGATCAAAAGAGAGGTCTGCCGACGAGTGTGAATTGCGCATCTGGGTGGTACCTGAACAGGTCATGTCAACATCATCTGAGCCCCACTCAATCTCCGGCCTCAGTCCAATACAATAGTAGCCGCAGCTTTACCGCTGAGCTGACAACACATACACGTCTTCTTGTATTTTTTTTCTTGTTTTCAATAATAGGGTTTAAAAATATACCATATAACTGTGTAGTGTATGCATACCTGAACATAAAAGTAAAAACAATAGGCTGAGATATTCGTTATTTTCGGTTTTCTATAAATGAGAGAGAGAGAGAGAGAGAGAGAGAGAGAGAGAGAGAGAGAGAGAGAGAGAGAGAGAGAGAGAGAGAGAGAGAGAGAGAGAGAGAGCAATCCCAGCTCCACCCCGGCACCGGGAGAAGTGCTCCTCTCGCAGGTCCCCCAGACTGGGGCCCTCGACCAGCAAGTGCCGAACATTCAAGGAGACCAAGCTGTCAACACAGAACGGCTGAACCCCCGAAGACAGTAGGAAGCCACGTGTATAGCAACTGTGACCCACCCTAAGGCGGGCCAGGACCATCTTCCTCTTAGGAATACGACAAGGGACCCACAACGCTGGTTGTGATTCCCTACATCTTCGTCGTGGCAATTACAGCCTCCCACCTGCACTGCAAGGGCAGGGTCAGGAAGGTTCCCTGAACGGGAAAACTGGAAAGACGGCCCTAAATCCAAGGCCAGCTTCGAGCCGTCTGTGAGTATAGGTGTAGATGTACCATGACAAGTAACGTGCGAAAGGAACAACTGCCGGGTAATCCTCTCTGACATATGCGCTCCTTACTGAAAGGCAAATACCGGGAGAACTGTGCGTCTGGGCATTTTTTTTTTTCTACATCAAAGGATGCGGCTCAAGGGCAAAAAAAAAGTACAAAAAAAAGCCCGCTACTCGCCGCTCCCACAAAAGTAAAAAGCAAAGAGTAGCGAGGAGGAAATACAAACGAAGGAAGACTGTTCCAGAGTTTACCAGTGAAGGGGATGAAAGAATAGAGATGCTGGTTAATTCTTGCGTAAGGGGTTTGGACAGTGACAGTCGTGTGCAGGTGGGGCCGCGGGAGGGGGGGAGGCATGCAGCTTGCAAGTTCAGAAGAGCAGTCAGCATGAAAATATCTACAGAAGATAGAAAGAGAAGCAACATGGCGGCGGAATTTAAGAGGCAGAAGGCTGACTGTAAGAGGAGGAGAGCTGATGAGACGAAGAGCCTTAGACTCAACTCTGTCCAGAAGAGCTGTGTGAGTGGAGCCCCCCCACGCGTGAAAGGCATACTCAGTACGAGGGTGGACAAGGTCCCTATATATGGAAAGCATCTGTGCGAGGGAGAAGAACTGGCGGAGATGATACAGAACAACCATCCTCGAGGAAGCTGATTTAGTAAGAGAGGACATGTGAAGTTTCCTGTTGAGATATTGAGCTAAGGATAGACCGAGGATATTTAGTGTTGAAGAAGGTGACAGGTGGGTGTTGTCGAAGAATAGGGGATAGGTTTTTGGAAGATTGTGTCGAGTTGATAGGTGAAGAAACTGGGTTTTTGAGGCATTGAAGGACACACGGTTCCTTTTACCCAAATCAGGAATGATAACAAGGTCTGAGGTTAAGCGTTCTGCAGCCTCCAGCCTTATGGTGCAATGTGAGGCAATTGGTATATTGCTATTGGGAAGAATGGAAGAGAGGGGTCCCCTGTGATGGCAGGGGCATGGTAACCAAAGGGGTGAGGTAGAAGGGGTCAGTTTCTATATTAGGTGTTAAGACGGGTGTCAGAGGCAACGGTGTAAGTTAGGTTCTTGGGTTGGCGATGCAATCTATACCAGTATTTGACGAGGAGTCCATTTCGATGCAGGTTTAAGGGAGGTACTCAAGCGTACACTAACAAACTTGAAATTGGGAATGACCTGAAAACAGCTGTTGCCAGTCTGACTCCTGCATTATGAACTACAGCAACTACAGCTGTCGATGCTGTCACGGAACTCGCGAAGGAAGACACAGTTTATTTGATTCACGCGGGGACAAATGACGTTCAGTCTACTCAAACTCAGGCCCTACTATCAAAATACTGTCAGGTCATACGGCGTTACAAGACCAAGTCCCCTCACGTCATTGTCTCTGGAATTCTACCCAGAATCAGCGCTTACGCCGGCTTCAACAGCAAAGCGAGCAACATCAATACTAGTCTGAAGGAAATTTGTGACGACGAAGGCGTGGCGTTTACAAACGCCTGGCACCACTTCCTTGAGCGCCCAGACTTGTTTTGGAACGATGGACTACATCTGAATGAGGTTGGATCGGCGCGTTTCGGGAGGCTTCTGGACGAGGCAGTGAAAAGCTTTTCGAAAAGCCTTTCAAAAGACGGCGGGCGAGGACGGGGCAAAGGCAGCCCTTGATCAACCAACCCGTAGCGTCAGTGCGACTCACAAGAAACTGTGTAACTAACCACGCCTCCGACAAGCGAACTGGTACAACTCGTCACGGCCACATTTCTATCATGTACACAAATGCACATAGTTTAATACCCAAAAAGGACGAAATTAGGGCGTATATTGCAACAGAGAAACCAGATGTGGTAGCCATCACAGAGATTTGGGCCAACTCTACCCATCTAGAATCCGAAATGTCATTCCCTGGGTACGAAAGCTTCCACAAAAGTCGAAAGCACAAGAAAGGAGGAGTAGTTTGCTACGTAAAAAGTACACTCCCTGCCATAAAAATAGACAAACAGGACGCAGAGAAATATGATTCTGTCTATGTGGAAATAACCGCAAATAACAAGAAACTAACACTTGCAACCGTATACAGGCCTCCGAAACAACAGGCAGCCGATGACACTGCCCTCTACGAAGAGATTCACTCTCTAACACAAAGCAAGGAAGCAATTATAATTGGGGACTTTAATTGCCCTAACATTGACTGGGGACTGATGACTGGAGATCAAGAGGGTAACAGGCTTTTAGAAATGGTGGAGGATTCGTTCCTCACTCAAGTTGTAACTCAACCAACAAGAGAAAACAATCTGCTGGATCTGGTATTAGTAAGCGACCCCGACCTCATTCGCGACTGTACAGTTGGTGAGAAACTTAATGGGTGCGATCACCACTTAATCCGTTTTAATATCAACATATGTCACAAACTCGTAGATAATCCATCAGTGATACCAGATTACAAAAAAGGAAATTTCAACTTAGCCCGTGCACTGCTTCCCCCTACGACCTGGGACCAACTTGGCATCACCGACAATACAATCGACAACGAGTGGAACGTCTTCAAAGATAAGCTGTTGCAAGTAGAGAAGGCTACAGTGCCTACGAAATCCAGGCGAGTAAATGGGGCCGTAGATCCACCGTGGATGACCAGAGAAATAAAAAGGGCAGTAAACCTAAAAAAAAGGAATTATAATTTGATGAAAGAGAATGCTACGGCCGAAGCCAGCACACAGTACCACAACAGCCTCAGAGCTTGTCGCAGCCTTATTCGGAGTAGCAAACGCAGCTATGAAAAGCAAATAGCGCGCGAAATCAAAACTAACTCCAAGAAATTCTTCACGTACATAAGATCGAAAAAGAAAGTAAAATCCAATATTGGTCCCCAGACAGACGAGACTGGATCTGTAACTCAGGACAATAAACAGATGGCCAGAATCTTCAACAGTAACTTCGCATCCGTATTCACAGTCGAGGACATCGAAACCATTCCCGAGAGCCCTGCCCCGCCGAGTGAGATCACGCCGCTGGAAATTGACTCAATATGCGACCAAGAAGTAAAAAAGTACTTGGACAAACTCGACACGAACAAGTCAACGGGACCCGACAGTTTGTCCCCGCGGTTATTAAAAGAGCTTAAACAACAAATACTTCAACCACTCACTACCATATTCAACCGGTCAGTTCAACTAAACAAGGTCCCGGAAGACTGGAAGATGGCGAACGTAACACCGATTTTCAAAAAAGGAGACAAAAGCGTTGCATTAAACTACAGGCCCATAAGTTTGACATCAGTGGCAGGAAAAATACTCGAAAAGATTATTAGAGATAAACTTGTTAAGTTTCTAGAAAACAATAATTTAATCTCCGACACCCAGCATGGCTTCAGAAACAAGCGCTCCTGCCTAACAAATTTATTAGACTTCTTCCAAGGTATATATAAGAACTGGGATGCCCACATCCCCAGTGATGTTATATACCTGGACTTTCAGAAAGC
>NC_066538.1:10078073-10093073 GCF_024679095.1 Eriocheir sinensis
ACGAGCATGTTGCTTGAACAAGTAATTTTGTTTTTGATATGTCTTGCATACGAGCATGCTGCTTGAACAAGTATTTTGTTTTTAATTTGTCTTTACCTCAAGGGTGGGGACAAGGGCCAAAGGAGGAAGTCGGGGTCAAACACGTACGTCCCCCCGAGAAGGGACCACAGTCTCTTGCCGGGTGACGACTCATTAAAGGGGAGGGGAGGTGCCGATAAACCGACTCTCTTGGCTGACGGCAGCCAAGCCGACCAAGTCGGCTTTTCGACGAGGACTGGCGTTTTTTTTTTTTTTTTGTTTTTTTTGTACAAGTCGAGGACGTGAGCATGGGTCCCTTTGTTCGCCACAAGACGAGAGTGCTCAAAGATGAGAACAAAGGGAATAGTCTCAGTTAGGATTGCCAACTTGAGTTAAAAAAATAAGGATCGCAACATCCAATTTTCCATAACAAAACGAATCCATATTTTAAGGAACGGGTGGCAACCCTAGAATTTATCTTGCCTGTCATGACTGACAGACGCTGCTGGTGAAGGCAGGAGAAAGGGGGGAGGACGTTACGATGCGGATTTTACATGTATTTCAAGACAACACTTGACAAATATAATTTTATGGACTGAATTTGTGCTTCACCCAAAAATGCGCTCACTACAGTTTTAAAATACTGAATTTTATCTGCTTAACCATTCAGACAACCAAATACGGAACAAATGGCGTTCCATATTTTAGGGAAAGGGTGGCTTGTTGGCAACCCTAGTTTCAGTCATCGTTGTAAACTCGTAGAGATAATATCCATTCACTCGTGTCCGATTGCATTTTTGCTTTGGTGTGCGATCCTTGTGATTTCAGCACTTCAGTGTGCGTTCTTTGTGCTTTAACAATGTCCCCAAGAAAGATGGTTGAAAGGGATGATGCTGAAAAGAACAAAACAGGAACGGCGGATGCTATGCTCGTGATAAGAACGGAGTGCGAGCCTTGGCGGCTTGTATGCCCTCCTGGACGTGACTGAGATTCCCGTTCACCATCTCGAACGATACGTCGGGTAATCTTCACGTTGATAGTCTAAAGTAGTTCCGGTGACTCGAGAATAGGGAAACTGCGGCTTCTAAATCCCGGTCCGATGACTAAACCTCGAGTGTAATGAGCGGTTGCGTTGTGTAACAACCGTAACATATTAATTTGTGTTTTATGTTATTTATTATTGTTATTAGTTAGTAAAATTACTTTAATTTTGGATAAAATGACATGTAAAATGATTTTTATGTAGATATATATATATATATATATATATATATATATATATATATATATATATATATATATATATATATATATATATATTCTGCGCCTCCTTCAATGACGATGATCGCACGCACGAAAACACACACACACACACACACACACACACACACATATATATATATATATATATATATATATATATATATATATATATATATATATATATATATATATATCTATATATGTGTGTGTGCGCGCTGCGCATGTGTGTGTTCGTGTGGCTGTTATTGAATATTTTCGTGCGTGGCGCTGCCTGCGCATCGATCATCGTCCTGCTCGTATATATATATATATATATATATATATATATATATATATATATATATATATATATATATATATATATATATATATATATATATATATATACAGTCATACCTCAGTTTACGAGTTTAATTTGTTCCGAAATATGTCGCACACCCAAGCACTGTAATCCCAAACGAGTTTCCCATGCGTTTTAATATCCTATATATATATATATATATATATATATATATATATATATATATATATATATATATATATATATATATATATATATATATATATATATATATATATATATATATATATATATATATATATATATATATATATATATATATATATATATATATATATATATATATATATATATATATATATATATATATATATATATATATATATATATATATATATATATATATATATATATATATATATATATATATATATATATATATATATTTATATAAATATATATATACATACATATATATATATATATATATATATATATATATATATATATATATATATATATATTTTTTTTTTTTTTTTTGTAAACTGATGGTGAGACTGATGGTCAGGCTTTCTTCAGGTGTTTTTTCTGCCTATTGCGCCGGTAGGCATCTTTCCTGGTGGCCTGGGATGGTCGGCCCTGCGTTTCTTCTGGTGTGGCCTGATGGTCGGCCCAAGGTTTCTTCCTGGTGGGGCTCTGATGGTCGGCCCAGCCTGTTCTGGCGCAGGCGAGTGTTTATAGTGGCGCCATCTTGCATTGGCTCATGCTGCCCCCTCGAACTCGTTCTTGATTCGCTTGGACGGCTTCCTCTAGAGTCCGGGTTGATGGGTGGTCTTCAGGACAGCATGTGGTAGTTTTAAGCCACCTGGCGGTGACTGAAAAATCCCAGGTGGTAGCGTGGGGATTCGAACCCGTCGTCCATCACGCAGTGAATGTGGGCCCAGTACGCTACCAGCTTAGCCACCGCCTATATATATATATATATATATATATATATATATATATATATATATATATATATATATATATATATATATATATATATATATATATATATATATATATATATATATATATATATATATATATATATATATATATATATATATATATATATATATATATATATATATATATATATATATATATATATATATATATATATATATATATATATATATATATATATATATATATATATATATATATATATATATATATATATATATATATATATATATATATATATATATATATATATATATATATATATATATATATATATATATATATATATATATATATATATATATATATATATATATATATATATATATATATATATATATATATATATATATATATATGTAGAAGGTGGAAGAGAAGACTAGAAGTAAGAGAAAGAAGAGGAAGAAAAAAAGGAGGAGGGGAAAGGAGATGAGGAGAAGGAGGAGAAGCAGGAGGAAGATGAAGAGGAGAAAAAAAAATAGATGCTAAAAAGGGAGAGCAGAAATGAGTAAAGTAACAGTTTCTCTAAAAACTGATAACGGAAAGTGTAGTAGTAGGTTAAAAGAAAAAATGGAAACTAGTATGATGTATTAAAAAAATAAATGAAAGCGTGTCCAAAAAAAAAAAATGAGGACATACGACAAAGGAGGGTGGAAAATGATACAGAAACGATGTTAAAGAAAGTGGTGAAAGATTTAGATGAGGGAAAACCTGAAGGAAAAAAGGTTAAGGAAGAGAACATAAGAACATAAGAACATAAGAACATAGGAGTCTGCAAGAGGCCGGTAGGCCTGTAAGAGGCAGCTCCTCTGAACCTAAGCTCCCGTATGGCTCCTGTGTATCTAACCCCACCTAATATCGCTGTCCATGAATTTATCTAATCTATTTTTGAATGTGACAATTGTATTGGCATTCACCACATGACTGCTAAGCCTATTCCAATCATCCACCACCCTGTTTGTAAACCAATTTTTGCCTATGTCCCTGTTGAATCTGAATTTATCCAGTTTAAACCCATTACTTCGTGTCCTACCCGGTTCTCTTACCAACAAAACCTTATGAATGTCTCCCTTATTAAAGCCCTTCATCCATTTATAAACCTCGATCATGTCTCCACGCACCCTTCGCCTTTCTAGAGAATGCAAGTTTAACTGTTTGAGTCTTTCCTCGTATGACAAGTTTCTCAACCCCTGAATCATCTTAGTCATCCTCCTCTGCACTGATTCTAACATTTTGATATCCATTCTATAGTAAGGTGACCAGAACTGAACCGCATAGGCAAGATGACGTCTAACTAATGCTAAATATAGTTTGAGAAAGACTTCGGCGCTTCTGTTGCTTACGCTCCTTGAAATAAATCCCAGTACCCTATTTGCTCGATTTCTAGCTTTAATGCATTGTGCCCTTGGACGGAGATCAGAGTTTACTAAGACCCCTAAATCCCTCTCGCACCCAGACCTGCTTATGAGAGTGTCATTTAAGCAATAGTTATGTGAGGGGTTGTTCCTACCTACACTCAGAATACTGCACTTCCCTACATTGAACTCCATCTGCCATTTATCTGCCCAGTCATACAATCTGTTTAGTTCACCCTGGAGAATACTAGCGTCCTGATCCGACTCAATTACTCTACCGATCTTGGTATCATCTGCAAACTTACTGACATCACTACTAATTCCTGTACTAATTCCTTAGCTGGAGTAGGTAGGAAGACACCTACCGAACGGGCGTGAGCTACTCCCGGTGAGGATATATGGGAAGCGAGGAGGGTGCTGAAACCCTTCAAAGACCCTTCCCATGTCCTCACTAACCGTTTCCTTTTTGTCTCATCAACACCAGAGAGCAGTTCAGCATGCTCTCTAAAGACAGTTCCTCTCTCTTTCTACACTTTCTACAACTTTGCTCTCCTCAACGACCTAGAGCAGTTGGTTCAGCACCCTACTCGTATTCCCGACCGTCTTGGAGACCGGCCCAACATTCTAGACCTCTTCCTTTCCTCTAATCCTTCGGCTTACTCTGTCAAACTCTTCTCTCCGTTGGGCTCCTCCGATCATAACCTTATTTATGTATCCTGTCCTATCGCTCCTGTACATCCTCTGGACCCACCGAGGAGGCGATGCTTCTGGCATTTTGCTTCAGCTCGGTGGGACGACCTGAGGATGTACTTTTCCGATTTCCCGTGGAATGATTACTGCTTCCAGAAGAGAGACCCCTCTGTCTGTGCTCTGCGCATCACAGAGGTGATTGTCTCTGGAATGGAGGCATACATTCCACGTACTTTCTCTACTCCTCATGCTAAAAAGCCTTGGTTTAATCACGCTTGTTCTCGTCCTATTAAAGATAGAGAGGCAGCTCACAAAAGGTTCCAGAGCCTTCGAACTTTGATCTATACATTTCAGCCCAGAATCGTGCCAAATCTATTCTCCGACTTACCAAAACTTCTTTTATAAATAGAAAATGTCAACACCTTCCTTCTTCTAATTCTTCCCGTGACTTCTGGCATCTAGACAAAAATATATCTTCCAATTTCACTTCTTCCTCTTTCCCTCCTCTCCTTAACCCTGACGGCAGCACTGCCGTCTCATCTGTCTCTAAGGCTGAACTCTTCGCTCAAACTTTCTGTAAGAACTCCACCTTGGACGATTCTGGGCATATTCCTCCTACTCATCCCCCCTCTGACTCCTTTATGCCTGTTATTAAGATTCTTCCTATTGATGTTTTCTATGCCCTCTATGGCCTCAACTCTCAGAAGGCTTATGGACCTGATGGAGTGCCTCCTATTGTCCTTAAAAACTGTGCTTCTGTGCTGACCCCTGCCTGGTCAAACTCTTTCGTCTCTGCCTATCAACATCTATCTTTCCTTCCTGCTGGAAGTATGCCTTTGTACAGTCTGTGCCTAAGAAAGGTGACCGCTCCAATCCCTCAAACTACCGCCCAATAGCTTTACTTTCATGTCTATCTAAAGCTTTTGAATCAATCCTTAACCGGAAGATTCAAAAGCACCTTTCCACTTCTAATCTTCTATCTGATCGCCAGTATGGATTCCGCAAGGGGCGTTCTACTGGCGATTTTCTTGCTCTCATAACTGACTCTTGGTCATCCTCTCTTAGCAGTTTCGGTGAAACTTTTTTTCTGTTGCGCTAGACATATCGAAAGCCTTCGATAGAGTCTGGCACCAGTCTTTACTTTCTAAACTGCCTTCTTTCGGATTCTATCCCTCTCTCTGTTCCTTTATCTCCAGTTTCCTTTCCGGCCGTTCTATCTCTGCTGTGGTAGGCGGTCACTGCTCTTCCCCTAAACCTATCAACAGTGGCGTTCCACAGGGCTCTGTCCTATCACCCACTCTCTTCCCGTTATTCATCAATGATCTTCTTTCCATAACAAACTGTCCTGTCCACTTGTATGCCGACGACTCCACTCTGCATTATTCAACTTCTTTCAATAGACGACCATCAAAACAGGAAGTACACAACTCCAGACTGGAGGCTGCAGAACGCTTAACGTCAGACCTTGCTATCATTTCCGACTGGGGCAGAAGGAACCTTGTGTCCTTCAATGCCTCAAAAACTCAATTTATCCACCTATCAACTCGACACAATCTTCCAAACACCTATCCCCTATTCTTCGACAACACTCAGCTGTCACCTTCTTCAACACTAAACATCCTCGGTCTATCCTTAACTCAAAATCTCAACTGGAAACTTCATATCTCCTCTCTCGCTAAATCAGCTTCCTCGAGGTTGGGCGTTCTGTATCGTCTCCGCCAGTTCTTCTTTCCCGCGCAGTTGCTATCCATATACAGGGGCCTTGTCCGCCCTCGTATGGAGTATGCATCTCACGTGTGGGGGGGCTCCACTCACACAGCTCTTCTGGACAGAGTGGAGGCTAAGGCTCTTCGTCTCATCACCTCTCCTCCTCCTACTGATAGTCTTTTACCTCTTAAATTCCGCCGCGATGTTGCCTCTCTTTCTATCTTCTATCTATATTTCCACGCTGACTGCTCTTCTGAACTTGCTAACTGCATGCCTCCCCCCCTCCCGCGGCCCCGCTGCACACGACTTTCTACTCATGCTCATCCCTATACTGTTCAAACCCCTTATGCAAGAGTTAACCAGCATCTTCACTCTTTTATCCCTCACGCTGGTAAACTCTGGAACAATCTTCCTTCATCTGTATTTTCTTCTGCTTTTGAATTGAACTCTTTCAAGAGGAGGGTGTCAGGACACCTCTCCTCCCGATTTTGACCTTGCTTTTGGCCACCTCTTCTGATTCTTTTATGGGAGCAGCGATTAGCGGGCTTTTTTTGTGTTATTGTTTTCTTTTTTTGTGCCCTTGAGCTGCCTCCTTTGTTGTAAAAAAAAAAATCTAAGTCATTGATATAAATAATAAACAAAAGTGGACATAATACCGAACCTTGTGGGACCCCACTCGTAACACATCCATAGTCAGATCTTTTACCATTGATTTGCACTCTTTGCTTCCTATTGCTAAGCCACGCCTTGACCCAATTCAAAACTTTACCCTCTACTCCGTGAGCCTGTAATTTAAGCAACAGTCGTTGGTGAGGAACTTTGTCAAACGCTTTACTAAAATCAAGATAGATTACATTATAATGTTCATCTCTGTCTACCGCCTCAAATACTTTATTGTAGAAGGACAAGAGATTGGTGAGGCATAACCTCCCTTTCGTGAGCCCATGCTGCGAGTCGTGAATTACGCTGTTTCTCTAGATGCTCCCGAATGTTCCTGGCTATTATGGACTCCAGTATCTTGCCTATAACCGATGTTAAGCTAATTGGGCGATAGTTTGAAGCAGCTGACCTGTCCCCCTTTTTGAAAATCGGCGTCACATTAGCTACTTTCCATAGGTTCGGCACATAGCCAGTATTTACCGACATCTTAAAGATGTCGGTTAGTGGGTCACTGAGTACATCACCTAATTCCTTTAATGCCCTCGGAAATATCCCGTCAGGACCTGGCGACTTGTTCTTTTTAAGCTTATCTATCTCATCCTGAACTACTTGCCTGGTAATGATTATATCCCTCAATTTATCGCCATCCCCGCCCTCGTAAACCTGAACCCTTTCCGGAATAGCCGTTCGATCCTCTTGTGTGAATACTGAAAGGAAGTAGTCGTTCAACATTGTGTTCATATTTTCGTAATTTTCTACTAGCTCCCCTGTGTTTGTTTTCAGCGGTCCAATTTTCTCCCGTGTTTTTGTTCTGTACATCTGAAAGAAGCCCTTAGGATTACTCATTTGCTACTTTGATCTCATAGTTCTTTTTTGCTATCCTGGTGTTTTTCTTAACTAATCTAGATAGTTCGACATACCGGCCCCTGAGATGTGTTTCACCATTCTTTATTTTCTGATAAATTCCCTTCTTTAACCCTATCTCGTGTTTTAGTCCACGAGTCATCCACTTAGGGTCATTGTTTTCTTTTCTAAGTGTTCGCTGTGGTATATACTGTCTTTGCCCCTCTACTATTACTCTAACTAAATTATTGTAAGACATTTCTACCTGGTTCTCCTGGCTCTCCAATCAGCAGTTCTGGCCCTCATGAATCCCTAAATTATCCCAGTTTACCCTTTCAAGATGTTTTCGAAGCCCCTCGTAATTTGCCCTTCTAAAATCTGGCACTAACACTGGGTTTGGTTCGCGGGTTACCGCCCAGTCTAAGATAAAACGAACCGTTCTGTGGTCACTATTTCCTAACTCATCGCCCACCTCCAACTCACGTAGCAAGTTCCCATTATTGGTTAGGACTAAGTCTAGTATGTTATCTTCTCTGGTAGGCTCAGTAACTACCTGCTTAAGGAAATTATCTTGTATAACTTCAAGAAAATCCTCGGCTTCCAGGTCACCCACTAGGTCTTCCCAGTCTATATTCCTATAATTAAAGTCCCCCATTACGCAGACATTTCTACTCCTACTCGCCCTGCCAATCTCCTGTAGTAATATACTCGTGTCCTGCCTGTTAAGGTTGGGTGGCCTGTACAGAACTCCTCGAGTTAGTTTTTCTTTCCCTTTGTAAACGTCCACCCAAACTGATTCTGAATCCATGTTGGTTTTGACTGAAATGTTAACTAAACATTTAAGTGAGTCTTTAACATATAGCGCTACTCCACCTCCCTTTCTGCCCCTTCTGTCTTTGTGAAACATCTGTTAACCCGTTATTTCAAATCCTGATCTAAAATTTATATTGGCAGTGTCTATCCATGTCTCAGTGATCGCTTTTATGTCAAGATTTTCTGAACAAGCTTCACCCCTTAGTAAGTATATCTTGTTTCTGAGGCTCCTGCTGTTAGTATAGAAGATTCTTAGCCCGTCCTCTGTTACTCCCCTATAAGTACTTCTAAGCTGCCTGGTTATATTATGAGCTAGATGTCCTCTCCCATTACTCCTCCCATTGCTCCCATTACTCCTCCCCCCCCCCCCTCGCTTATACTAAAAAATCCCTCATGGTACTCAAGGGAGTCTGAGAGAGCCTCAACACCCGTGAAAGTCAAGTGTATCCCGTCATGGGCGTAGAGGGCGTCGTTGCCAAAGAAGAGGTCCCAATTGTCGACGAACAGCCACCCATTGCGCTCTCAGTGCTCAGCAAGTCTGCTGTTCACTGCTATCGCCCTGGACAGCCATCCATCGCCAACGCCCCTCATTGGTAGGACGCCACACACCCAATTTTTTCCACTCCGCCCGGGAATCGAACCCGGGGTCTCTCGGTTGTGAGCCGAGTATGCTAACCACTGCACCACGAAGCCCCCCTGGGAGGTGGAGAAGGAGTAGGTGGAGGACTAAAGGAGGATGAGGAGTGGGGAGAGGAAGATGAGAAGAAAGAGGAGAAGAAGAGGGAGGTGCAGAAGAAGTTAAAGTAGGAGAGGGTGGAGAACTAAGAGAGGAGAATGAAGAAGGGGAGAGAAAAACGAGGAAGAAGGACGAAGGGAAAGAAACGAGTAAACGGGAGGTTAGTTTTTAGCCGAAATGACAAGGAAACACACACACACACACACACACACACAAACACACACACACACGCCACACACACACACACACACACACACACACATACGCGCGGAGGTCAATACGCAACCAGTAATCGATAACCTGATTTGGCTGACCCACCGAAAGGCTCCTTCGTGTTGAGCGGGGGGGGGAGGTTACGGAGAATATAAGTTAGGTCAGGGCTGGATTAACTTTGTGTGAATCTCTATTGTCTGCTGCGTATCTCAAATGCCATCTTGCACCAACAACCCCACAACCATTATCACTACTTACACCACCACCTCCACCACTGCTAATACCTTTACCACCACTGCCGCTGTCTGCATCATCATCACACCTACCATCACCTCAACTAATAAGTTTACTATTTTTGGTACTACAACCAAAAAGTATAGATAATAAAGAGGACACTCGTGCCAATTCCTTGTAACCGGGGCCAGAGTGGCGCACCAAGCTGCGCGGAAGTAACTTAGTTTTGTTACTCGGCTGATGCTAACACATGACGGTCACCCAGTAAAGTCCAGCTATGAATTGCATTAATTCACGCAAGAAAAGGATTAGGCTCTCATTTTCTCAATTTCCATAAAACATGGAAAGGTGAGGCATATGTATTCAATCACGTTTTATAAAAATAAAAATAAAATGATTGAGTTTACATTCGTCGGACACCTCAGCGTATAAGCCAACCACGCAACCACCACCACCCTGACTCTTTCAGTCAGCCACCTCAGACAGCCACACCACAATCACCAGCATCCGACAGACGGTCAGTCCTCGACACCATCATTATTCAGCCAGTCAACCATCAACACCAGTCAGCCAGTCAGCCACCACCACCACCACCAATCAGCCACCACTACTACAACTACCACTACCACCAGTCAGCCACCACCACCACCAATCAGCCATCACCACTACCACTACCGCTACCACCAGTCAGCCACCACCATCATCAGTCGGCCACCTACACCACCACCAGTCAAACAGTCAATCAGTCCCCACCACCACCGGTCAAACAGTCAATCAGTCCCCACCACCACCAGTCAAACAGTCAATCAGTCCCCACCACCACCGGTCAAACAGTCAATCAGTCCCCACCACCACCGGTCAAACAGTCAATCAGTCCCCACCACCACCGGTCAAACAGTCAATCAGTCCCCACCACCACCGGTCAAACAGTCAATCAGTCCCCACCACCACCGGTCAAACAGTCAATCAGTCCCCACCACCACCGGTCAAACAGTCAATCAGTCCCCACCACCACCATCATTCAGCCAGTCAACCATCAACACTAGTCATCCACCACCACTACCACCAGTCAGCAATTATCACCACCACCACCACCACCATTCAGCAATTATCACCACCACCACCACCACCAGTCAGCCACCTGAGCCTACAAATGGTTATATAAACTTATTAGGAATATTATCACTTCGTATTGCTTTATCTAAAAATTTAATATAATTACATATTTTTAGGCTATCTACATAAGTTCAGCCTCTCCCACTTACTATAATAGGCTATACTTGTGTTACTGGCTACAAATGCTTATAAATAGAACGTGATCTCTTCGTTCTGCTCTATCTAAAATCTTATAGTCTATCTACAGTGTTATTAACTCTCCAGTTTGCTATAATAGGTTGCATTTGTGTAACAGCCTACAAATGGTTATAAAAAGAACAGATGGTGCTTGTAGTTTTAGATGAAGATCCAAATCAAAGTCGGAGGTCAATTGTCAAGTCAAGAGCCGTCAGTGATAAGCGATACTTGCGTGCAGCTGCAAATTATGAGCGACACAAGTGTGTATTATCTACAATTTATTTCCTTTGGAATATTAATAAACTTTTCAAATCTCTAAATGACAGCAAAACAAGCAATGCACATTTTAATAAACCACATAAGTGCCGACATTCGCCTAAACATTGGTGTGTTGGGTTTCTGCACATGCAACTGTTATTACAAGCTACGCGCCCGCCGGCAGGTGCCGCCACTGTTCCCGCGGTTCAAGGTTTTAGATACGGGAGCGTGCGAGTGTCTTCTTTTTTTAATATTTATACTATATGGTACAACTACTACTAACAGGACTTCTGATTATAAAAATGATAGTATTAATCCTGATAATGAGGATGATACAAATATTATACCGGTACTTATTCATCTGCTAGTTATACTACTACCAATACTATTGTTACTTCTATTACCACTACTACTACTACTACTACTACTACTTCTACTACTACTACTGCTACTAGTACTACCACTACAACTACTACCACTACTACTACTACCAATACTATTGTTACTTCTATTACCACTACTACTACTACTACTACTACTTTTTTTTACTACATAAAAGATACCTCCACCCATTTTTATTTTCCAGACATATAATCATGGAGGGCTCCATAGCTTGGAGGTCATTAGCCCCAACTCTGTTCGCTAATGACTGTGGCATCCAACCATATCACTAATACTACCTAGTACTAAATATATACATAACATAACGCCCTATCATCTATTACGTCTAGATCCCCCTTTCCTTCCCTACTCAAGTCACTCCCGATCCACCTTAATGTCACTCTCCACCACTATGGCTTCATAGTCCATATTGGAGATATTGGTGGCTTTTGGGCCAGAGTGTCTGGTGCCCCTGAGACATAGGATGGCCGACCTGAGCAAGGAGAACGAGAGGCGAGACCTCATCCAGGCGACAACGTGGCTCCTTGGCTGATGCTTCTTTTCTGATGTCAGTTCCGCGAGTCGTGCGTAGAAGCATCGGGCCCTAGGACCCATCCCGCCGGATGTGTGGAAGACGAGGGGGGTGAAGCTGCCCTGATCCACGTGTTGGATTCTTTCACCGTATGCCCCTGTCTTCTCCTGCTCGTTCCTGTGGTGAGCGGCTTCCAGGGGCAGCTCACGTTGACAGGCAGCCATCGGGTCGAATATGCGGATGTCCATGAACGCCCGCTGTCCGCGCTCCCAGAATCCGCGGGCACTTACATCAACCCGTGCCTCCTGTGAGGTATTGGCCGTCCTGTACCGAAGGTGTTCGCCTTCCAGGGGAAGCAGTGCCGGCTCGGTAGTGACGTCTTGGCATACCTCCCCGAGCATGCTTGCTGTCAGATCCCTCACTTCATCGTGTCGAATACAGACGAAGCCTCCCTTTTTACATGTCATGGTGTGGTCACATCATTGGGTTATCCACATGCACATAAATCAGGCAGTCCCTCAATCGGCCAGCCATATCTCAGAGCAATGGCGTCGACAAATTCTTGTTTGTTGAGGCTAAAGCCTTTTGCTCTGATTGGTAAATACTACTACTACTACTACTACTACTACTACTATTAATAATTCTACTACTACTACTACTACTACTGCTACTACTACTACTGCTACAACTACTACTTATTCTACTTTTATTACTACTAATAATAATAATATTACTACTACTACTACTACTACTACTACTGCTACTACTACTACTAGTACAACTACTACCACTACTACTACTACTAATAATAATAATAATAATAATAATAATAATAATAATAATAATAATAGTAATTGTAAAAATAATAACAATATTACTACTACTACTACTACTAATAATAATAATAATAATTATTATTATTATTATTATAATAATAATAATTTTGATAATAATAATAATAATAATAATAATAATAATAATAATAATAATAATTTTGATAATAATAATTTTGATAATAATAATAATAATAATAATAATAATAATAATAATAATAATAATAATAAGACTAATGAAAGTAATACTATTACCACCTCTACTACTGCTACTATACCACGACTACCAGTGTTAATACTAGTATCACTACTACTACTACTACTACTACTACTACTACTACTACTACTACTACATATAGTAATGATAGTAATACTCATGATTATTATTATCATTATTATTTGAATATTATAAATAATAATGAAAATAATTATATTAAATATATTTAAAAAATATTCACAGTAATAGTAATAATAACAAAAACAAAAACTAAATAATTATACTGTTACTAACTCTATGACGATTACTATTACTATTTTTACTCATGTTATTAATATCAATATTACTACTCGTATAGTCCAACACAAATATGAAGTCTGTTTGGGTGGGGCCCGATCATCTTCACAGTGTTACCGCATCATCCCCAGTACGTCACTCTTTTTCATATGTCAGTTACGTACTATTTGAAATTGCGTATCAAATATTCTGTATACTTTATATAAGATTAGGCAACGTTGTAGCCAGGAGGCCACCCAAGTAAGTCAAGCCATACCTGACTTAATAACTGAGTCTGACTATTGTCGCTCACCTACTAATAATAATAACAATGATACTACTACTACTACTTCTACTACTACTACTACTTTTTTACTACTACATAAAAGATACCTCCACCCATGTTTATTTTCCCGACACATAATCATGGAGAGCTCCATAACTTGGAGGTCATTACTACTACTATTACTACTACTATTACTACTACTACAACTACTACTATTACCACTACTACTACTACTACTACTACTACTACTACTACTACTACTACTGCTACTACTACTACTACCCATTAGAGTTGCGTTGTGAGAGGTATCTTTTCTCATATCCTTTCACAAAGCAATTCATTGGCCCCACCCCGCCAATGACTGTGGCCGACAACCATCTCTATTTAATATTACAAACCTTATTCAGCATATTTTTCTTAAGCTAACAGAGCTTGTGGTTGATACGACTATCAACCACCGCCGCCTCAAAGTCCAGGTCGGCAATGTGGGTGGTTTGGGTTCAGGTGACCTAGTTCCTCTCAGGCAGACCAAGGCTGATCTCAGGAGGGAGAAGGACAGCCTACATCTCATCCAGGCGACCACACTGCTTCTCGGCTGCTGTTTCTTATCCGCCAGTGTTTCGGCGAGTCTTGCGTAGAAGCTCTGCGCCCTTGGTCCCATCCTTCCCGACGTCGTGAATACTAACGGGGTGAAGGAACCCTGGTCCTCATTATGTATTCTTTCTTCATACGCTCTGTTTTTCTCTTGTTCATTTCTTCTGTGGGCTGCATCGAGGGTCAGGTCTCTGTGGAAATGGGCCATGGGATCAAAGATTCTTATGTCAAAATACGCTCTTTGTCCACGAGTCCAAAACCCTCTGGCGCTAACATCCACTCGTGCTTCGTTCGAATCAATATAGGCGCGTCTGGTGAGGTGTTCGCCTTGCAAAGGAAGCAGAATGGGCTCCACGGTCACGTCGTGACAGACATATTTCAGGATCTGAGCTGTCACGTCTCTCACTTCATGTCTCATGCAGACGAAGCCTCCTGTTTTGCATGTCATGGCATGATTTTGGTTGAAGGGTGAGCCACAGTTAAACATGT
>NC_066538.1:10095573-10098073 GCF_024679095.1 Eriocheir sinensis
AGTAGTAGTAGTAGTAGTAGTAGTAATGACATTATCATTGTTATTATTATGATTATGATTATTATCATTATTATTATTATTATTATTATTGTTATTATTATTATTATTATTATTATTATTATTATTATTAGTAGTAGTAGTAGTAGTAGTAGTAGTAGTAGTAGTAGTTATTACACACATTATTATTATTATTATTTTTTTTTTGTTATCATTATTATTATTATTATTATTATTATTATTATTATTATTATTATTATTATTATTATTATTATTATTATCAGTAGTAGTAGAAGTAGTAGTAGTGGTAGTAATACTAGTAGTAGTAATAGCAGTAGTATTAGTAATATTAGTAGTATTAGTAGTATTAGCAGCAGCAGCAGCAGCAGTAGTGGTAGCAATAGTAATAGTAGTAGTAGTAGTAGCAGTAGTAGTAGTAGTAGTAGTAGTAGTCGTTGTAATGATAGAGGTGGTAGTAGTAGTAGTAGTAGTAGTAGTAGTAGTAGTAGTAGTAGAAGTAGTAGTGATAGTGGTAGAAGCTATAATTATTAAAGTATTATAAGTATTATTATTAGTAGTAGTGGGAGGCGCTGGCTGAGTGGTTAGCGTGCGGGCCCCGCATTTACCACGTTGTGGACGACGCGAATTCGAATGCGCCGATACCACCTGGGATTTTTCAACCACCGCCGAGTGGCCTAAATCTACTAAACTATATATATATATATATATATATATATATATATATATATATATATATATATATATATATATATATATATATATAGATTTTAGTTTTTGTTTTTTACGTGTCAGCCTTTAGCACCAGTAGGCTTTCTTGAGGGGCCTGATGGTGGTCGGCCCCGGGCCGTCATGATGCAGGCAAGTGTTTTATAGTGGCGCCATCTTTTCTTGGCTCATGATGCATCCCGGAACTCCTTCTTGATTATTCACTTGGACGGTTTCCTCTAGAGTCCAGGTTGATGGGTGGACTTCAGGACAGCATGTGGGTAGTCTTAGGCCACTCGGCGGTAACTGAAAAATATCAGGTGGTAGGTATATATATATATATATATATATATATATATATATATATATATATATATATATATATATATATATATATATATATATATATATATATATATATATATATATATATATATATATATATATATATATATATATATATATATATATATATATATATATATATATATATATGTGTGTGTGTGTGTGTGTGTGTGTGTGTGTGTGTGTGTGTGTGTGTATATATATATATATATATATATATATATATATATATATATATATATATATATATATATATATATATATATATATTTTTTTTTTTTTTTTAAGAAAACATTTGGCACGGTTCCGGGCAGATATATAAAGATCATGGTTAGCTGGAGTGCGAAGGTTTCGGTATCTTTTGTGAGCTGCCCCTCTATCTTTAATAGCACGAGAACAAGCGTGATTAAACCAAGGCTTTTTAGCATGAGGAGTAGAGAAAGAACATGAAATGAATGTCTCCATTCCAGAGACAATCACTTATGTGATGCGCTGGGCACACACAGAGGGTTCTCGCTCCTGGAAGCAGTAATCATTTCACGGGAAATCGGAAAAGTACATCCTCAGGTTGTCCCACCGAGCTGAAGCAAAATGACAGAAACATCGGTCCAGAGGATGTACAGCAGCGATAGGACAGAATACAGAAATAAGGTTGTGATCTGCGGAGCCGTACGGAGAGAACAGTTTAACAGAGTAAGCAAAAAGGTTAGAGGTAAGGAAGAGGTCAGTATGTTGGACCTGTCTCCAAGACGGTCGGGAATACGTGTAGGGTGCTGAACCAACTGCTCTAGATTGTTGAGAAGAGCATAGTCGTAGGCTTGTTCACCAGGCTGGTCTGTGAAAGAGGATGAAAGCCAACGCTGGTGGTGAATAGTGAAATCTCCCAAGATGGAGATTTCAGCGCAGGGAGAGTGAGTCAAAATGTGATACACTTTAGAGTTCAAGTAGTCAAATAATTTTACAAATTAATAGATTTAAGTGAGAGATAAACAGCACAAATGTATTTAGTATTAGAATGACAATGAAGTATTAGCCAGATGGTGGAAAATTCAGACGAGTTAAGGTTGTGGGCACGAGAGCAAGTGATGTTGCACACGTAGGCGCAACATTCAGCTTTGGATTGAAATTTAGGATAGCGATAGTAGGAGGGAGCAGAGTAGAGATTGCTGTCAGTAGCCTCAGCAACCTGTGTTTCGGTAAGGAAGAGAAGGTGACGTTTAGAGGAGGAGAGATGGTGTTCCACAGAGTGAAAACTAGAACTAAGACCGCGAATGTTGCAGAAATTGATAAAGAGGAGGTTTGAGGAGTTATCAGAACACCTTTCAAATCGGCAGCCAGAAGGGGAGTCCTCCCTGGGGGAATTTATGCCCCCCCCCCCCATGTGGGGACTCTGAGGCAGTTCGTTTATGTGCCATTTTGAATTTTAAATTTT
>NC_066538.1:10103073-10105573 GCF_024679095.1 Eriocheir sinensis
ATCTCATCTTTAATTCGCTTTTTGGAGAGAAAAAAAGAGTTCACATTATTTTATCCCGAAATATAACGTGACCAAAGGGTTATATTGTGTACTGATTCGAATTGTAATCTTAGAAGGTAGAAATATTCCTTATTTTATAGAAGAAACTGAGACGAACCATTAAAGGATGCTTACTGTTTTTTATTTTAAAATATTCCTCCATTTAGTGTACAGGATCACCTCTACAATTAGATGTGTGTTTTTAGGTTACATTCAATGTGTTTCAAACAACATGGTTCCATCATAAATATTTGTTCTTTGAAAGTGATGCGAACATTAAAAATATTGAAGAAATGTTTATCAATATATTTATTTTAGTATCATATGTTGTTTTGACTACAGGAAAAAAATGTTGTTGTTTTTAGAATCAGCTAACGAAAGACACGCCATGAGAACAATGGGTTTATTTTTTTATGTAATTTTGGGGTGGTAAATTTTCGAACATACATGTGCCTGCTATCTCGCAGCTGTCATAATTTGTCTTTATGTTTCTGTAAACGCCACTGTTGTTTTTGCGATTCTGATGTTTGTTGTGCTCGTTAAGAAACAGAAGCACAGAAACACACACACACACACACACACACACACACACACACACACACACACACACACACACATACACACACATAGACACATAAAACTCTCACATTTTCTAGTCGTTTGGGGTCGGAGCAGCACCCTCGTAAGCCACCCTCATACAGCCTGCGGCATCCTGAGTTTTGTGATAGCCAGGCGCGGCAATGGAGGGAGAGAAAAGGCAAAAGCTAGACCCAAAGGGGGTAAAGGAGAGAGAGAGAGAGAGAGAGAGAGAGAGAGAGAGAGAGAGAGAGAGAGAGAGAGAGAGAGAGAGAGTCAGTATATTTTAGTTTAGAGATAACAGACAGTTCATCTGCCTGGGCCTTTTCCATTTTCCTTCAAGGCGACGTTTATTGCTACCTTTTCCCCGCGAAATGTCCAGATAATATGTGAATCATATTCCCCAGCCCTGCCTCACATCCTGCCGGACTTGCGACTAGTGAGTGAAATACACAGGAAAGAAATGAAATAAGAACACAAGGAAAGAGAGGAGAAGGGAAGGGAAAAAATGGAGGAATGTAAATGATCGAAAATAGAGAACAATGAAAAGGAAGAAATGAAGAAAGACAAAACATGAAAAAAGAAAGGAAAGAAAATAGAAAAGGGGGTTAGAAAGAAATTGAAAGAAGAATGGGGTAGAAAGAATGACGTAGTGGAGGACAGGCGGTGGCTGCATTCACCGCGTGTTAGATGACGAGGGTTCGAATCCCCACGCTACCACCTGAGATTTTTCAATCACCGCCGAGTGGCCTAAGACCACCCATCGACCCGGACTCTAGAAGAAACTGTCCAAGTGAATCAAGAATGAGTTCCGGGGAGCAACATGAGCCAAAAATAAATGGCGCCACTATAAAAATTGCCTGCGCCATGACGGGGTTGGGCCGACCACCAGACCCCTGAAGAAAGCCTTTTTTTTTTTTTTTTTTACGTTGTTGCCTTGCGCGCCGGTACATCTTCCGTGGGGGGCGATGGTCGGCCCCCGCTTTGCTCCCAGGGTGGGCCTGGATGGTCGGCCCAGCCTGTGGCGCAGGCGAGTGTTTATATATTGGCGCTCTTGCATTGGCTCCATGCTGCCCCCCTGACCGTTCTCGTTCGTTTTTGACCTCTGCAGTCCGCGGGTGGATGGGTGGTCTGGACAACATGTGGGTGTTTTTTTTAAGCCGCGGGGCGGTGACTGAAAAATCGAGTAGAGTGAGGCGATGTCGTCCATCGTCGTCACGCCAGCGCCAGTGTGTGAGTCCTACTCACTCACCTACCGGCGCTATAGGCGAACACGTAAAAAAAAAAAGAGGAATAAAGAGAGGAGAAGTGATGAATGAATAGTCATGAGGTAGATAAGAAGTCCCTTTACTTTGACTCGACATCCGTCCAGTCAACACATGTAATTCCACGTAATAATATACACCGTCATCGAGTTCGTATATGTGCGTGTATACAGTATCAAACTACATACGCACACCAACAAGTTCATGGAACGTGAAGTTACTTTGCAACATAGGTTAACACACACACACACACACACACACACACACACACACACGTATGAAAAAGAAAATACTTCAACATGTATCCATCGGGCCTTCCCATTTTCGTCTGTTTCATCACGGGCAAACACTGATAGGCAATCACATTCCCCAGTCAACTTCGCCCTTATGTCAATTCTCGTCCTCCTCTTCCTCCTCCTCCTCCTCCTCCTCTCTTACTTTACTTCCTCCAACTCGTCCTCCACCTCGTTAACCTTATTTTGGTGTTTCCTATATTTATGTAACTGACCCACATGCTTGACACCTGCATCACTTTTGCACAAACTTCTGATGAGCACTGAAGCAATTCTCTCGTTTTATTTCAGCTATCGGCCAGCCGTGGCGGAAGCGTTCAAGTAAGT
>NC_066538.1:10110573-10140573 GCF_024679095.1 Eriocheir sinensis
TTCTTCCAAGGTACACATAAGAACTGGGATGACCACATCCCCAGTGATATTATATACCTGGACTTTCAGAAAGCCTTCGACAAGGTACTGCACGAGCGATTCATTAAGAAACTGCACTCGGCGGGCATTGGAGCCAATTTGATCGCGTGGATAAGAGATTGGATCACCGACAGAAAACAACGAGTGCTACTCAACGAACAGCCTTCCGATTGGCTTCCAGTCACTAGTGGGGTGCCTCAAGGGTCAGTGCTGGGACCCAGCTGGGACCCATTCTCTTTATCATATATATTAACGACCTAGAATCAGGACTGAAATCCACAATATTGAAATTTGCTGCTGACACCAAGGAGGGTGGAAAGGCCCTCACAAAGGCCGACTGCGAAATCATTATCAATGGTCGGAAAAAATGGCAAATGTCCTTTAATGTTGACAAATGCAAAGTCATGCATATTGGGTCCAGAAATAGTAACCACACATACATCATGATAGGGAAACCTCTGCAGGCGATGCAGGAGGAAAAGGATCTATGGGTCATTATCAGCAGTGACCTGAAACACGCGAATCACTGTAAAAAAAAGTATATAACATAGCCAACACTATACTCGGGTTCATAGCATCTCGAGTATGCATCTCGAGTATGCAGAACAGTTCTGGTCTCCCAATTACAGAAAGGACATTGATTTACTGGAGAGGATTCAACGACGCGCCATAAAAATGATTCCAACCTTAAGAGCTCAACCGTACGAGGAACGACTCAAGCGACTCAATCTCTTTACACTACGAGGGGATATGATTCAAGTCTTCAAGTACCTGAAAAGTTCAATAACGTCGATTACTCCAAATTCTTTGAACTGCAAATCAACTCGAGAAATAGAAATAACGGCTTACCCATTCAGTCCAGTCGATGTAACACAGACATTGGATGGAATTTCTTTTCAAACCGAGTCATCCGCCACTGGAACAATCTTCCCTCAGAAGTAGTAAATGCGAATACCATCAACTCCTTCAAATATCAAATCGACCGTCATTTCGTTGCGTCAGGAGTAGACTGAATACCGAGGTGCTTTCATCTGCTCATTAAGCCCCAAGTGGCTGTCGAACAGATAAATTCACCAAAGCGGGAAACCTCGTAATGAGCCAATAGGTTTATGTTGTCTACATTTCCATGTTTTCCATGTTTTCCTCCTCCTCCTCCTCTTCCTCCTCCTCCTCCTCCTCCTCTTCCTCCTCTCTTCCTCCTCCTCCTCCTCCTCCTCCTCCTCCTCGTCCTCCTTCCTCACTTTCCTCGCCAACCCAGTTATCTTCTTCCTCTTCTTCCTTCTTATTCTCCTCCTCTTCCTCTTTACCGTCCTTTTCGTCCGCCTTCTCAGTCTTCCTCCATATCCTTCCTGCAGAAGTGGTTAGCGCAGAGACCATCAACTCCTTCAAGAAATCGCCACTTTGCTGCATCGGGAGTGAACTGAACGTATCCAAGAGTAGATACACAAGTGCTTTAATACTTCCCTGCAAGCCACTCCTATGGCAAACGAATTGATTAAATCACTGAAAGCAGGCAGCCTAGTTATGAGCCAACAGGCTTTCTGCTGCCTGCTAGTCCATGTTTCCATCACTAAGTTTTGGACTTAAACCTCATATTCTGCAATTTGTCTTTCCCTTCCAATTCTTTAGAAAGATGATTCATATACATTCTTTTCCTTTTCTTCTTTTTCTTTTTCCATATTCTTCTCTCACTCAGCCTCTCCTACAATCTTCTACTACAATCTTTATTTTATTATTTCAAATTTCATACTGTACATTCATTTATTTCCTTGCTCTTATATGTTTTCCTTCTCTCTATTGTAATCATGTAGCATATTTTGAAATGTTGAATGTCCCTTTTCTCCCCTTTTCTGCACTTATTCTGGGTTACTAACATCACACTCATTTCACTTTCCCTCTCCTTAAAAACTCATCTTCGTTCCCCTTCTTTTCCTCCTTTCTCTCCTACTCTTTCCTCATCCTTCCTACTTCTCTTCTCCCTTCTACTTCTCCTCTCGCTCCTCCTTATCCTCTTCCTTCTCCTCCTCATCCTCTTCATCCTGCTCCTCCCCCTCCTTTTACTGCTTCTCCTCCTCTTCTTATAAAAGTAATACATTTCCTCTACCTCCTGTGTCCCTACATAACCCCCCAAACGTCGTGTTAATAAGTTTTTTTTTTTTCTTTCTCGGCTGCGAACATAATTTTCTTCCTACACCTTCCTCCCCTTTTCCCTTTTAAACCCTCTCATCCTTCTCAACTCACCATTTTTTCCTTTCATCCTCATATCCTAAAAGTGACCTCAAAACTTGTTTCATTCTGTTTTATTTTAACTATCACCCCTCCACCACTCCCTCACTTATTGCCCACTCTCACTCCTTTTATAACTCGCTCATGTCTTCGTTACTACATAATTTTATAGCATTATTCAGCATATTTAGATATGTTTCTCTATGTCTTTCTCCTTCCCCTTTTTATGCTCTATATTTTCAATTTTTCCGTCTTTCCGCATAGATTTTCTGGTACGTTTTAACTTTACCCAACAACTTTTCATTTCCCTTTTTTTTTCATTATTCTACACTTTTACACAATTTTGCTAAACATTTTTATTATGTTTCTCCTCCTTCTCCTCTTCCACTTATCCTCCGAATCATACTCATCTTTCTATTTATTTTACTGTGCGTTGTCAGTCTCCTTTCCTTTCCTTACCTTCTTTCCTTATCCTTTTATTTTTTTATTATTTTTTTCCTGCTCAGCAGAGAGAGAGAGAGAGAGAGAGAGAGAGAGAGAGAGAGAGAGAGAGAGAGAGAGAGAGAGAGAGAGAGAGAGAGAGAGAGAGAATACTTTTTTTGCATATTACGACTTCAACCTGTGCTTAATCTTACTTTTTTAGTTTCTCTATTTTTACCTAAGATTTCTTTAAATCGTCGTAATTTTTTAATGATAAAATCATATATCATACCCTTTTTTTCCATTTTTCTAATCGCTATCTTCTCTTTCTTCAGTATTGCACTTTCATTAAACCTCCTTTTGTTCCTCTTCACATCTCATTTAACCTGTCACAAAGCTGTCTCCTATCCTCTTTTACTTTGTCCACTATTATCTTCCTCCTCCTCCTCCTCCTCCTCCTCCTCCTCCTCTTCCTCTTCCTTCTCTTCATCTTTCTACTTTCCTCCTCTTCATCCCTTCCTTCAACCTCCTTCACACACTACATCAACACATAAC
This sequence comes from Eriocheir sinensis, assembly GCF_024679095.1. Lineage (NCBI taxonomy): Eukaryota > Metazoa > Arthropoda > Malacostraca > Decapoda > Varunidae > Eriocheir > Eriocheir sinensis. The sequence continues at coordinate 10,113,814 of NC_066538.1, forward strand.
GCCTCATTCCCTTTCCCTCGTCCTCATCATCCTCTTCTCTAATCTCCTCCTCCTCTCCCTAACTCTCCTCCACCTCTTCCTATACCTTTTCCTGCTTCACTTCTTTATCCTTCCCTCCTCCTCCTCCCCCCCTCCTCCTCCTCCTCCTCCTCCTCCTCCTCCTCTCCCTTCCCCCTTCTCCTCCTTCACTCAGCCACCTCAGCAAACTGATAAGCTGAAGAACGTTGTTGCTCCAGCACTCTATCCTCTTCTAGCCTCTCACTGGCCCTCTCTCCTTCTCCCTCTCACTCTCTCACTTGTGTTCTGCTGAATCATATCCCGCCCATCTCTCCTCCTCCTTCTCTTTACTGCTCGTCTCCTCTTGAGCTAGTAGTTTAATGCCACTCTTTTCAGCCTTATTCTTGTTTAACGTTTCCTTTGAATCCTTTTGGTGTTATATTGCTTCCTATTAAGTATTTCCATGTTATTTTTTTTTGTATAATATAATGTTTTGCTGCCCGAGTCTGGGGCGTTTGTTGTGTAAATGTAGTCACCTTACATCTCACCTCACGTCTCACCTTCCACCTGTCTTTGTTGGCCGGTTGCCTTTCTTACCTTTCTCACCTCTGATTCTCTGTCATTTTTATTCTGGGTCGCTATTGACTTATTTTTATTCCCTATCTTCCTTTATTTTCGTTTATTTTTCGTTATTTTCTATTAGTATTATTATTGTTTATATTACTTTTATTTATAAACTTATTATTATTATTATTATTATTATTATTATTATTATTATTATTATTATTATTATTATTATTATTATTACTAATATCATCATATTATCATTATCATTATATAAGTGTTATTATTGTTATACATTATTGATTCTGAGCCTCAGAGAAGAATATACAATGCCCATGGAAAATATAAATCGAAAATAAATTGATTCAAGGATTCACCTAAGGAAGGAGTTGAATTTTGTTTTAATTAATTGACAATTTCCTTTACTGACTATCTTTAGAAAACGTCTCCTTCAAATTGACTTTTGAGAGCAGTTAGTTTCTTGAATGTTCTGGAGCATTAAACAACATATTTCAAGCGTAAGCTTGTTTAGAATAGCGCTATACCTCGTTAATTAAACAAGCAGGCAGAACAACAATGTTAAAGTTAGCAGCTTAAGAGCAAATGAGATCACAATATTCAAAGAACTGAAAAAAAAAAATAGAAGAACTAATTACGGAACGTTGCATCATCAGCAGTACATGTATATTGTTGTGCATATAAGCATAATACCAATTCTTTAAGAAACACGGAAGGCTAAAGAGAGAATATGAGCCTCAAATGTAGGTTTAATATATGAATTGAATCCTAATAATTTAAGTGTAGAACGGTCTTACAAAGCAATAGTACCAATGAGTCTGTTCGGATTACAAGGGGCAAGAGTATGAGCTACAAGAATCAAGCTTTGGAATTTACTAGTGTTTAGTTTCATATCCCAGCAAATCCACCAATCTTTTTTTTTCTTTTAATATTACGGCGGAGCGCAATCGTAAATCATACTCTTTTTGCCTGAGTACAAACTGAAGCATACAGTGAAGTAAGTCATCAGCATACCCATGCAATCATATGGGAAGAAATTTCACCCCCCCATATCACGTGTAAAAACAACAGTGTGTAGGCGCCTAGGTGCACTTCCCTAGAGAACGCTAAATCTAAACTTGATTAACGGTCACAAGTTTTTATCAACGATTTCATATTATGTTTACTGACTGAGTTAAACTGTAGGGAGATTATTTTGGACTCGTGTCCAAGAGGAGATATATGGTAAAGACTTGTAATGTTAATGGTAATTGATAATTTTTGTTTTGTTTTCTTCTGTTCTTATTATAGTTACTATTTAATAGTTTCGGTGGAGTCTTTTAGATCACCTATCAACCAGGTTCTTATATTCTCTTTAAAACGAGGATCAAAGATGGGCTCCGAGGGAAAGCATGAGCCAAACAAGATGACGACATTATAAGCACTCTGCTGCACATAACGGGCTAGGGCCGACGGTCAGGCCCCATCAAAAAAGCCTACCGGAACCATATATAGGCTAAACGTAAAAAAAAAAAAAATGCTAAGATCTCTCTCTCTCTCTCTCTCTCTCTCTCTCTCTCTCTCTCTCTCTCTCTCTCTATATATATATATATATATATATATATATATATATATATATATATATATATATATATATATATATATATATATATATATATTTATTTATTTATTTATTTATTTATTTATTCTAATGATATTTTATTTCGTTTTGCTTTTCATCTACCTTTTTCTACTTTCGATTTTATCTGCTTTTAATTTTTCCGTTCTTCCTCTTCTTTTCTTTTGTATTCTCCTCGTCTAATTATTTATTGTATATGTACATCTCTAAGCTATTTTCCTTCGCCTCTTCATCTGCCTTTCCTTCATTTCATCCTCTCCTCCCGCCTATCTACTTTTCTTATTTCTTGTATATATTTCTTCATTCCGCCGTATTTCACTCTTTACATCCATCTTTCACAAACAGCTAATCCCTCACCCATTCCCCATAAAAAAAAAAATCCCTTTCTCCTCCCTATTACCTCTCCTTAGCTTTCGCATTTATCAGTGTGTATATTACCTTTACACTCTCTCCAACATCCGGGTACCCTTTAAAACCCTCTCTGTCTCCCTTTCCTCCATTAACTCCAGCCTCTAGGTGTCCTCTTTTATCTACACACTTATCTTGAAGAGCTCATTAGACTTAATGCTAATATCATTTTATCTACTTCCCTTATCATATCACGCAACATGCTTCTCTTTTAATCCTTCTCTCCTATTCTCAACTCTTTCATCCCCTCTGACTCTCTATACTCAGTTATCCTTCCTTTATTTTAATGAAACACAAACTTTCATATTTCACATTCCTTCGCGTATCGTTTTCTATCTCCCTATTTTGAACTCATTTTTCATCATTCATTCACTTCTCATAGTATAAGAAAAATCTTCCATTTCGTATTCACTTCTTCTATACCTACTCCTCTCCATCTCTCTCTCTCTCTCTCTCTCTCTCTCTCTCTCTCTCTCTCTCTCTCTCTCTCTCTCTCTCTCTCTCTCTCTCTCTCTCTCTCTCTCTCTCTCTCTTTCCTTCTCATGCATTCACACACACACACACACACACACACACACACACACACACACACACACACACATTCTCTCTCTCTCTCTCTCTCTCTCTCTCTCTCTCTCTCTCTCTCTCTCTCTCTCTCTCTCTCTCTCTCTCTCTCTCTCTCTCTCTCTCTCTCACACACACACACACACACACACACATTGGCAAACCAAGCGAAACTTTTTATAGAAACGGAAACAGCTCAAGGGCAAACACAAATGTTGATCAAAAAACCGCTTGCACTGCTCCTAGAGGAGGAATAATGGACAAAAGAGAGGTGGAGAGGTGTCTTGATACTCCTCTCTTGAAAGAGTTCAAGTTATAGGCAGGGGAAACACACAGGAAGGAAGGTTGTTCTAGAGTTTACCAATGAAAGAACAGTATAAGGATGAGCTGGAGTAGAAAGTCATGTGCAGCGGAGCAGCGGGAGATCATACAATCGGCAAGTTCAAAAGACCAATCAGCATGAAAGTATCAGTAGAAGATAGAGGCAACACTGAGGCGGAATTTAAGAGGCAGAAGACTTTCCGAAAGGGGGGAGTTGATGAGATGACTCTACTTTGTCCAAAAGGGCTGTGTGTGTAGAGTCCCCCAAGCATGAGATACATACCCCATACGAGGGCGGACAAGGCCCCTTTATACGGGCAGCATCTGTGAGGGGGGAAAAACTGATGGAGACGATACTGAACGGCTAACCTCGAGGAAGTTGAGTCACAATCATAGTATAGATAAGATTACAATATAAGATTTTGAGTAAAGGATACATCGATGATGTTTATTGTAGAAGATGAGGTGAGTGTTATTGAAGAATATGGGATAGGTGTTTGGAAGATATCGTCGAGTTGACAGTTGGAGAAGTAGTTTTTGAAGCATTTCAAAATTTCCCAATTGGAAAGGATAGTAAGGGCTGATGATAAGAGGGCTGCAGCTTCCCGCCTATAGCCTTGTAATTCCTGTTAGGAGGGTATTCTGACAAAATATGTTGATTAGAGTAGTCATTGGTGTACGAGTGGATAGGACAGTTTATTTTGGAAAGAAGTCCGTTACTGAATAACAGAGAGTGGGAGATCAGACAGAGACCTGCAGGACTCCACTGTTGATAGGATTTGGAAGAAAAAAAACTGTAGCCGTCTGCCACAGCAGATAAAGATCAGCCGGAAAGCCAACTGTAATTAAAGATGGGAAGTTTAGAAAGCAGATATTTATTCCATACGCTGTCAAAAGGTTGGGAGATGTCTAAGGCAAGGGTAAAAGTTTCACCGAAACGGCTAAGAGAGGATGAAAAAGAGTCAGTTAACTGTTAAGAAATGCATGATCACAAGTAAAACGCCCCATGCGGAACCCATGAAGGCGATCAGAACGAAGGTCAGAAAGCTGATAGATGCTTAAAAACATTCATGTTAAGGATTGTTTTGAATGACCTAGAAAGACAAGAATGTAAAGCTCTTGGACTGTAGTTTGAACGATTAGAGCGGTCACCCCTCTCAGCCATAGGCTTTATGTAGGAGTATTTGCAGCAGGGAAAAAAGATAAATGTTGAAAGGCAGAGACGAAAAAGTTTGACCAGGCATGATGGCAGCATGGTAGCTCAGTTTTGAAAGACAATAGAAGACACTCCATAAGCCTTCTGATGATTGAGACCGGAGAGAGTATTGGAAACTTCATTCTTCAAAATTCTAATAGCATCCATAGATTGTCAGAGAGGGAATAAGAAGGTAGAATATGCCCTGAACAGTCAAGAGATGAATTTTTAGAAAACGTTTGAGCGAAGACAAATGTGGCAGCGGTGTTGCCATCAGGACTGAGTAAAGACGAAAAATATGAATAATTAAAATTGTTAGAGATTTTTGTGGATGGGTTCCATGAGTCCACAGAAGCAAGATGTGGCATGATTTGATGTAGAGATGTAAAAATCAGGAATGGCAGGTGTGTGAAGGCTCAGTTATCTTTTGTGAGCTGCCTCTGTATAGGTGATAGTATGAGAACAATCGTGATTGAAACAAGGCTTTTTAACATGAGGAGTAAAAAACAAGTGTGTGAATGTGTAACTTCATTCCAGAAACAATCACCTCAGTAGTGCACTGGACACACACAGAGGGGTTTATCTCCAGGCAACCAGTAATTATTCCACTGAAAATCGCAAAAGTACATCATCAGATCATCCCACCGAGCTGAAGCGAAATGCAATTTAATAGTATAAGCTGAAGGATTAGAGGTTAGAAAAAGGTCTAAAACTTTAGTCGCGTATCTCTAAGGCGGTCGGGAATACCAGTAGAATGCTGAACCGACTTCTCAAGATCACTAAGGAGAGCAAAGCTTGCTCAGTGAAAGAGAATGAACTGCAAAGCTAGTGGTGAACACTGAAATCTCCTAAGGTGGGGACTTCAGCAAAGGGTAGAGTGAGTCAAGATGTGGTAGAGTTAGGTGAGAGGTGAACAGTTCAAACGTATTTAATAATAGAATAACAATTAAGTCTTAGCCAAAGGTGAAAAATTCTGAAGAATCAAGGTCGTGGCCACGAGAGCAAGTGATGTCTTTGGGTACATAGACCCAACATTCAGATTTGGATTTAAAGTTAGAATAGAGAAAGAAGGAGATAACACAGTAGTGATTATTGTTAATAGCCTCAGAAACCTGTGTTTCAGTTAGGAAGAGGTGATGTTTAAAGGAAGATAAATGGTGTTCCACAGAATGGAAATCAAAGCAAAGGCCGCGAATGTTGCAGAAGTTGATAAAGAAAAAAGTTGGAAGGGCTATCAACACACTCAGGACTAAAACCAGAAGTGGAGTCAGATCTGGGGGGCATTTGTATCCCACCTCTCACACACACACACACACACTGCTGGGGAGTCCGAGTCTAGTGTAATGTTAGCCATCATGAATTTACTATAGTAAGAAAAAATGCATTTAAAGGGCATATTGACCTACTCTGGTGTTCATGAGACAATTGTGAAGCGGAAAGTGAAGACACGTCGAAGGGGTTTTGGTAGGTTTGCAACACCCTCTCGCCTCCAGTATATATCTCACTGGGAGTGTCTTTCACCCTTTCTGTAGGTGTCTTACTACCTACATACTTCTGTTGATTTTCATTACTGGGACTTTGAGGGGACACTGCTACAAATCATGTAGAAAATGAAGAACTATGCTAATAAAATAGCGTAACGGATTATTGAGTGACATAACTCCATTTGAGGGCTCCAACTGGTCATATATGGCCAAAACGTGGCTTCATACGACTTTTTTCAGCGATTTAAAGTCAATTTATTTGTCCAAAAACAGTCTTATGTAATGACATAATAACTTTATAAATAAATGACACTACGGGTCTTCCTTCTCTTATAACTAAATTCCGCAGCTATGATTCTGGCTAAAAGGAACTGGCTAAGCGTCTCAGGCCATTCCCAAAGGTGTTTTGTTTGGTGATTAGTTTGTTAGGGTTGTTTCGTGTGTGTGTATGTGTGTATATGAGTGTGTGTGTGTGTGTGTGTGTGTGTGTGTGTGTGTGTGTGTGTGTGTAATTCACCTCTTGGTCTGCTGCGGGTCTCTCTCGAGACAGCCAGCCGTTCCCCTACGGAAGAGCACATAGCTCGTAGTACCGATTATCCGGTAGGACTGAGACCACTCTGTGTGTGTGTGTGTGTGTGTGTGAGAGAGAGAGAGAGAGAGAGAGAGAGAGAGAGAGAGAGAGAGAGAGAGAGAGAGAGAGTGTGTGTGTGTGTGTGTGTGTGTGTGTGTGTGTGTGTGTGTGTGTGTGTGTGTGTTTTTGTGTGTGTAACGTCTCCACCAATATTTATTTCGTTGGCATCACAGGGTGTGATGGCAGCTGCCCCGACCTTTCCGCAGGCTGCTGTGACGTGCACCTCTTAGGAATGAAAATGTCTGCGTGTGTGCGCGTGTCTGCGTGTGCGTGTGCGTTCCTGGGTGTACGTGCGTGCGCGTACGTGCGTGCTTGTGTGCGTGTGTGGGCGTATGCCACCTTCGGCTAAGGGTGTGGGCTACGGAACGGGGTCCCACACATCGCTGCTGCGTTGCCGCGTGCCACTGCGATGCTGACGCGCTGCCTCAGCCATGCCGTCTCACGGAGCTCCCCGCTGCGCTGGCTGATGCGCCTGCCGATGTCCTGCAGCAGGTCCCCGAAGGCAGGTCCCAGCACGCCGCTCGTCTCCACGGCGAGGGGCACGAAGTCGTATCGTTGGGCGAGGGCCGCGTAGCGGTGACGCTTGCGCACTTCGGCAGCGCGTGCGGCATCTCCAGCAGCGGAAGCACAGTTGATGGTGTGGGTAGTGGAAAATGTGTTGATGCAGGTGGCGTCCCACATCAACATCTTGCCTCGCCTGAAGGGGAAGACGGTGATGCCGTCAGGTCGACGACCGTCTCCTCGGTCCAGGCCTCGCGGCTCGAGGATGCTGGTCGAGATTCGGGCACTGGTTTGTGGTGTAGACGTCCATGGCAGAGGCCAGACGGGCCGGTCTGTCGCCGTTGGGACGGCGGTTAATGGTACAGACCATGTCCCTCGAAGCTTCTACCGAGGCGATGTAGGCGGGCAGTGCCACGTCGGCCAGCCGTCTCATGCCCAAACCACCAAACCGCAGCGGCAGGGAGGCCTGAGACCACGCGTCGTCGTCAAGCTGTACGTTGCAGCTGCGTGAAGTCGCTTCCCGCATCAGCTCGTCGATGGCCCGCAAGGACTCTCCAGCCGTGTAGATTGGTGCTGCGCGCAGCAGGTACGTGTCTCTCGGCACTGCTGCGTACCTTGACAGGAAGAAGAGGGCAGCGTGGCTGCCGATGTTGGCCGTCCTGTCTATGAGCGTCCTGGTGATATCCTCGATATTGGTTAAGGCTGCTTCATTGCCGTGGGCGTGAATAGGGGCGCCCAGGATAGAGAGGCTTGTGAGGGGTATAGGGTGGGCGACACTGAGGAATGTGTCGATATGGGGGCCGGCGCTCGCGTGTGTGTGTGTGTGTGTGTGTGTGTGTGTGTGTGTGTGTGTGTGTTGGTGCGTGTGTGTGTGTGTGTGTGTGTGTGTGTGTGTGTGTGTGTGTGTTGATGTATCTGTGTGTGTGTGTGTGTGTGTGTGTGTGTAGGGAAAAATGGCAAAAATGTTCTGTTTTCTGAATGTGCTGTCGTGTATTTTTGCCTTTACCTGTCTATATTACCATGACTTTGCCAATGAAGGGCAAGATATCACTAAGTTGTTTTTATGTGTTTTTTTATACAACAAAAGAGCCGGCTCAAGGGCAACAAAAATTATATATATATATATATATATATATGTATATATATATATATATATATATATATATATATATATATATATATATATATATATATATATATATATATATATATATATATATATATATATATATATATATATATATATATATATATATATATATATATATATATATATATATATATATATATATATATATATATATATATATATATATATATATTCCCACGACAGAAAATAGATAAGAGTAGCCAAAAGAGAGGTCAATTTCGGATGGAGAGGTGTCTTGATACACTCTTCTTGAATGAGGACAAGTCATAGGCAGGAGAAAATACAGACGAAGGAAGGCAGTTCCAGAGTTTACCAGTGTAAGGGATGATAGAGTGAAGATGCTGGTTAACTCGTGCATAAGGGGTTTGGACAGTATAGGGATGGGCTAGAGTGGAGAGTCGAGTGCAGCGGGGCAGCGGATGGGAGGAGGCATGCAGTTAGCAAGTTCAGAAGAGCAGTCAGCATGAACATATCGAAAGAAGATAGAAAAAGAGGCAACACGGTGGCGGAATTTAAGAGGTAAAAGACTATCAGTAAGAGGAGGAGAGCTGATGACACGAAAAGCCTTAGACTCCACTCTATCCAGGAGAGCTGTGTGATTGGAGCCCCCCCACACATGAGATGCATACTCCATACGAGGGCGGACAAGGCCCCTTTAAATGGAAAGCATCTGTGCGGGGGAGAAGAACTGACGGAGACTTAACAGAACATCCAACCTCGAGGAAGCTGATTTAGTGAGAGAAGAAATGTGAAGTTTCCAGTTGAGATTTTGAGCTAAGGAGACCAGAGATATTTAGTTTTGAAGAATGTGACAGCTAAGTGTTATCGAATAATAGGGGATAGGTGTTTGGAAGATTGTGTCGAGTTAATAGGTGGAGAAATTGGGTTTTTGAGGCATTGAAGGACACAAAGATTCTTTTACCCCAATCGGAAATTATGGCAAAGTCTGAGGTTAAGCGTTCTGCAGTCTGGAGAGGGTCTTCTATTGAAAGAAGTTGAATAATGCAGAGTGGAGTCATCAGCGTATGAGTGGATAGGACAGTTTGTTATTAGGAGAAGATCATTGATGAATAACAGGAACAGAGTGGGTGATAGGACATAGCCCTGTTGAGCACCACGGTTAATAGGTTTAGGGGAAGAACAGTGACCATCTACCACCGCAGAGATATAACGGCCGGAAAGGAAACTGGAGATAAAGGAACAGAGAGAGGGATAGAATACGAAAGAGGGCAGTTTAGAAAGCAAAGCCGTGTGCCAGATTTTATCGAAAGCTATCGATATGTCTAGCGCAACTGAGAAAGTTTCACCGAAACAGCTAAGAGAGGATGACCAAGAGTCAGTTAAGAGAGCAAGAAAATCGCCAGTAGAGCACCCCTTGCGAAATTCATACTGGCGATCAGATTGAAGGTCAGAAGTGGAAAGGTGTTTTTGAATCTTCCGGTTAAGGATTGATTCAAAAGCTTTAGATAGACAGGAAAGTAAAGCTATAGGGCGGTAGTTTGAAGGATTGGAGCGGTTACCCTTCATAGGCACAGGCTGTATGAAGGTGCACTTCCAGCAGGAAGGAAAAGTAGATGTTGATAGGCAGAGGCGAAAGAGTTTGACCAGGCAGGGTGTCAGCACGGAGGCACAGTTTTTAAGGACAATAGGAGGCACTCCATCAGGTCCATAAGCCCTCTGAGAGTTGAGGCCAGAGAGGGCATAGAAGACATCGTTCTTAAGAATCTTAATAACAGGCATAAAGGAGTCAGAGGGGGGATGAATAGGAGGAATATGCCCATAATCGTCCAGAGTGGAGATTTTACAGAGAGTTTGAGAAAAGACTTCCGCCTTAGAGATAGATGAGACGGAGGTGCTGCCGTCAGGGTTAAGGAGAGGAGGGAAAGATGAAGTAGTGGAATTGGAGATGTTTTTGGCTAGATGCCAGAAATCCCGGGAAGAATTAGAAAAAGCAAGATTTTGATATTTTCTATTAAAGAAAGATGTTTTTGTAAGTCGAAGAATAGATTTGGCACGATTCCGGGCGGAAATGTAAAGATCATGGTTAGCGGGAGTTCGAAGGCTCTGATACCTTTTGTGAGCTGCCTCTCTATCTTTGATAGCAAGAGAACGAGCGTGATTAAACCAAGGCTTTTTAGCATGAGAAGTAGAGAAGTAGTACTCATTCCACGGGAAATCGGAGAAGTACATCCTCAGGTCGTCCCACCGAGCTGAAGCAAAATCCCAGAAGCATCGTCTTTTCGGTGGATCCAGAGGGTGTACAGGAGCGATAGGACAAGATACAGAAATAAGGTTGTGATCGGAGGAGCCGAACGGAAATAACAGTTTGACAAAGTAAGAAGAAGGGTTCAAGTTAAGGAAGAGGTCTAGTATGTTGATCCGGTCTCCAAGACGGTTGGGAATACGTGGAGGGTGCTGAACCAACTGCTCTAGATCGTTGAGGAGAGCAAAGTTGTAGGCTTGTTCACCAGGCTGTCAGTGAAAAAGGATGAAAGCCAAAGTTGGTGGTGAACATTGAAATCTCCCAAGATGGAGATTTCCGCGAAGGGAGAGTTCAAGTAGTCAAAAAAATTTACATAGTTAGTAGAGTTAGGTGAGAGATGAACAACACATATGTATTTAGTTATGGAATGACAATGAAGTCTTGGCCAGATGGTGGAAAATTCTTCAGAGTTATAGTCGTGGCTACGAGATCAAGTGATGTCGTTGCGCACGTAGGTGCAACATCTAGCTTTGGATTGAAATTTAGGATAGAGATAGTAGAAGGAAACAGAGTAGAGATTGCTGTCAGTAGCCGTAGAAACCTGTGATTCGGTGAGGAAGAGAAGGTGAGGTTTAGAGGAGGAGAGATGGTGTTCCACAGAATGAAAATTAGAACGAAGACCGCGAATGCTGCAGAAATTGATAAGAAAGAGGTTCGAGGAGTTATCAAGACACCTAGTCGGCAGTCAGAAGGGGAGTCCTCCCTGGAGGAATTTGTGGTCCCCCCTCCAGGCGGGGACTCCGAGGCAGTGTTATTTTGCGCCATTTTGAATTTAGAATTTTGGGAAAAAGTGTGTATGTTGCGTGAATGTACTGTGGTGTGGATAGAGAGAGGATCTGTCTTTAGATAGCATGCTGAAATACTCTCTGGTGCTGATGAGGCAATAGGGAAACGGTTAGTGAGAATATGGGAAGGGTCTTTGGAGGCCTTCAGCACCCTCCTCATTTCCCATATATACCTTACCAGGAGTGGCTTGCGCCCCTTTCGGTAGGTGTCTTCCTACCTACTCCAGCTAGACCCCCAATATGTCAATATGATTATTTTACTGTAAAAACTTGTCTATGTATAAATACGACTCTATGCTCGTATATGTGTGCTTTTACCTAACCATGCGAGCACGTGTATATCTGTTTGGCAGTGCCAGTCGGTTTATGTAGTACAGAGAATATGAGTATGTTATTGTCTATATGTTCCTTATTTGTTATTGTATGTCTATGTATCTCCGAACATATTTAAATACCTGTGTTGCTTTATCTATACCTTGATCGTATCTTTAAACAGAAAGGAGCAAAAAGGCCAAGTGTTTGTAGTTGTGCCTGTCTCTCTATATTTTTCTTACTTTGTAACTGTATTTGTGTATCCATGTATCTGTCTGTATGTCTGCGAGGCCGTGTCTGTGTGTCTGTGGAGGGCAGAGTGTGTGGGTTGCGCACGTAACCTTGGGGGTCTTTTGATCAATAGACGCATAGTGACGGTGCGTCCACGAATGTTGTGCCACCCATGCTGCCTCCACTCACTTCTCCACTCCTTCCATTCCTCTACCCTCTTCTGTTTTTCTGTCTCCTTTTTTATCACCATTATCAAATTCTTCCTAAATAGTTATAATCGTCGAAATCCTGCTGTGTCAACTTCTCGTCAACTCCTCCACTTCTCCACTATATATTCTCCACCTTCACTTCATTTATGGCTATATAGTACGCAGTCTCCTGTAATGCTTACGAGTCCATTTGCCTCCAAAGATCCTGCACTTAATCAACAACTCAAATTCCTCAATAACCTCCATCTTTTCCTTTTCACCTACATGTATCCTTCGATTAGCAACCCAGGAATTTTTAACCTTCTGCTACTTCAACATTCACTTAATGCACTTATCTCTTCCACGACACTCTCCAGTTTATCTATCGTCTCGAATATATTTTCTTTTACTTCCCTTCCTAATCCTCTGTAAGGTATGCTTCCTCTCTATGCGTCTTTATCCTCCACAATGGCCACCATTCTATATTTTCCGCCTTCCCCTATCACCTTCCCTCTCTCTCTTCAAACTAGCCTCTTATAACACTAAGCCTTGCGCCGCCTCCTCCTCCTCTTCCTCCTCCACCCCCAGCCTGCCTCACAGGACAACCGCCAACCTGCCTCACAGGCTGACCCCCAGCCTGCCTCACAGGCTAACCCCCAGCCTGCTTCACAGGCTAGCTCCCAGCCTGCCTCACAGGACAACTTCCAGCCTGCCCCACTTAACGCTTCTCTTCCTGCTTCACAGGATGTCGGGTTCCAACCTGTAAGGAATGGAGCCAAACCGAAGCAGGCAACCAAGGTTTTAATGACCCCCATTACCTTCAATATGTTCCAGGTGCTGGCAGACACCATGGAGGATGAGTTTGAGACTCGCCTAGTTGGGGACTCCATGGTGCGTGGCCAGCTGGGTGAGTTCTGTGGTCGTTCATCAAACGGCCGCAGAAAACGTTACTGCTATCCAGGTGCCAGACTGGACGACATCACTGCAGCGTGCGATGATGTCACGAGAAATGCCGACCGAAAAACCCTCTTTGTCATTCACGCGGGGACAAATGACGTAAAGACAATCCGTTCTGAGGAACTGCTTGAGAAATACCGCCGCATGATCAAGCAATATAAACGTAAAACGGATGCCAGTAACATCATAATCTCAGGAATCCTCCCGAGGGTCGGTGCCGCATCTAGCTTTTACAGTAAGGCCTTCAGCACAAACAACAGACCTCATTCCCTTTGCTCACAAGAAAACGTCCAGTTCGCTAGCTTGTGGAACAGTTTTTACTACGATTCAGACTTGTTCCTTGCTGATGGCATCCACTTAAACCCTGTTGGAGCAGCCCGTTTCGGGAGGCTGCTCTGTGACCAAGTGGCTCTTCGAAAGCCAAAAAACGCGGAGGCAAGAACACCAGCAGCTCCACCGTAAGGGAGCACTCAACCCGCGAAACCCCCGACTCGAATCACATTAAAGCTTGCTATGTAAACGCTCGTAGCCTACGTAACAAATTTGAAGACTTAGAAGTCCTCGCAGCTACAAATCATTATCACATCATCGGAGTCACAGAATCTTGGATAGACATTTCAAATAGAGATTTCATTGCGGAATATAGATTACCGGGTTATACCATCTTTAGTCATGAAAGAGAGAACAGACAGGGTGGAGGAGTTATCTTTTATCTCCACAACTGTCTCCATCCAGTATCCGTGAAAACAGATATTATAACCAATGTAGACACGGTCTTCATTGAAATTAAAAATGAATCTCGTAAAATAGTAATTGGACTTATCTACAGACTGCCAAGGCAGACTCTTGATATCGACCACGCATTAAGTGAATTATTATTAGAAACAAGTAGCAGTTGCGAGGCAGTAATTGTTGGGGACTTTAACTTGCCAGTGAAAAGATGGGGTGAACCGTTGAACTGTCATACAGGGCTCGACCTGTACACAAATTTACTAGAAAGTGATTTATATCAGCATGTTCAAGAACCGACTCGGGAAAATAATATACTTTACCTTATCTTTTCAACGACAGCTGATCTAGTTAACGAGGTAAATGTTGGTCCAATTTTTAGTTCTAGTGATCACCGGACAATCACATTCAGCATCAATATGAAAGAAAGTAAAGTAACTCCTAGTAAAGAAAAGGTGCCTGATTATCAGAGACCGAATTTCGTAAGACTCCGATCAATTCTAAATAATTCTGACTGGACTGAAATCTCGGCGGAAACAGATATTGATAAATATTGGGGGACCTTCACCACAATATTGAACAATGCCATAAGCATATGTGTATCCTATCGTAACAGACGTTCAGTTTTTAAAAAGAAACCCAGATGGTGGAATAACGAAATTCAAAATAGCCTATCTCTTAAAAAACGCGTATACAGTAGATACAGAAAAATCTTGAAGAATATATAGCGGAAAAGAGTAAATCTAATCCTAAAGAATTTTTTTGCTATGTAAATAATAAAAAGTCACTCACTTGTGGTATCGGACCGCTTGCTAATGATAATGGTAACCACACGAACGATGAACATGAAATGGCTACAATCCTAAGTAACTTTTTCGCATCCGTATTTACCGACGAAGATTGTTTATCACCTCAACCACCGGAGGTTAGAAGGACCGAAAAGATGTTAAGTGGCGTGCTCATCGTAGAAAGTGACATTTTACGCACAATTGAAAAGATTAAAGTAAGCAAAGCTCCTGGTCCAGACAAAATTACCCCTAGGGTCTTAAAATAAATCAAACATCAAATTTGTAAACCGCTCTCCATCGTATTCAATAAATCTTTAACAGCTGGAAAAGTTCCGTTGGATTGGAAACTAGCAAATGTCACACCAATTTTCAAAAAGGGGGACAAGTCTCATCCAGGAAACTATCGACCAATTAGCCTGACATCGATTGTTTGTAAGTTAATAGAGACTATCATTCGCGACAATATGGTGAAATTCTTCGAAGAAAATAATATAATAAATAACTCGCAACATGGCTTCCGTAGTAAACGTTCGTGTTTAACTAACTTACTTGATTTTTTTCATTATATTTTTGAGGTTTTCGATGAAAGCAGATCAGTAGACATCATATATCTGGATTTTCAAAAGGCATTTGATAAGGTCCCCCACCAACGATTGCTCAGCAAACTATTGGCGCACGGTATCTCGGGTAACATTCACAATTGGCTTGTGGACTGGCTCTCTGAGCGAAAACAGAGAGTAGTTCTAAACGGTGTTACATCTAACTGGCTCGATGTCAGAAGCGGCGTACCTCAAGGATCAGTGCTTGGCCCCATGCTCTTCTTAATTTATGTTAATGATATCGATGATGGGCTCACTTGCAAAGTATCAAAATTTGCTGATGACACAAAAATTGCTAGTAAAGTAACTGCGACACTCGACGAAGAAGCTTTACAATCAGATCTTGATCGACTTGCACGTTGGGCCAATCAATGGCAAATGAAATTTAACGTTGACAAATGTAAAGTGTTGCACATCGGAAAAAATAACAACCGCGTTCGGTACTTAATGAATGGCCAACAACTTTCTGCAGTAAGTAAAGAAAAGGATCTTGGAATCACTATATCAAGCGATTTAAAGCCCGGTCAGCATTGTTCAGAGGTAGTTAAAACTGCAAACAAATTGGTTGGCTTCATCGGACGAGTCTTTAATAATAAATCGGAAGAAGTAATATTAAAACTGTATAATTCGTTGGTTCTACCCCGTCTAGAATACTGTGTACAGTTTTGGTCTCCCTATTACAGAAAAGACATAGAAAAGTTGGAACGGTTTCAACGAAGAGTAACAAAGATGATTCCTAGGTTGAGAAATTTATCATATGAACAAAGGCTTAAAGAAGTAAATTTATTCAGCCTATCAAAACGAAGAATACGAGGCGATCTAATAGAAGTGTTTAAAATGTTTAAAGGATTCAGTGATATTAATGCGGAAGATTACTTTACAATTGACCGATCAAATAGAACAAGAAGAAATCACAATTTGAAGATAAGTGGTAAAATATTCTCGTCGCACGAAGCTAAACACTTATTCTTCAATCGAGTTGTTAATGTTTGGAACTCTCTACCCTGTGATGTCGTTGATAGTACAACAGTTACGGCCTTCAAGAATAGATTAGACAAGTATTTTGAATCCAACCAGCAACTAAGATATTACTCATTATCGTAATAACGTTAAGTTCTTTCGAATACTGGTATCCTTGTCCGCTTTTATCGCCCGGTTAGTGGTAGCAGTAATGGTAGTTCTTTCATCTTTCCTACATAATTTCCATGCAGTTTTTCCATGCTGCATGGTTCTTTTTCCTTTCCTGCCAGCTTTGGCTGGAGGGATAGGGGGGTGGGGAGGAGCCTTCGCCTTTGCTGTCCTTTCATCTTCCACCTTTGATTAGATAGTTAGTGTAGCTTGTCACAAACAGCCTCGTAAGGAACAGCAGGTCTGCTGTTGTTTGTTCTTCCTTTGAGTTTCTTTGTGTTCCTTTGTGTTCCTCCTCCTCTTACTCTTACTTCTCCTCCTTCTCCTAATCCTCCTCCTCCTCCTCCTCCTCCTCCTCCTCTTTTTCCTCCGCCTCTTACTCTTACTTAGAGAAATACGACTCCGTTTGCATTGAACTAGAAACTATCAAGCACAACAAGCTGACGATTGGTACCATGTATAGACCTCCTAAGCAACAAGCAGCTGACGACGAAGCACTGTATGAGAAAATTCATGCCATAATTCAAAACAAGCAGTCAGTCATTATTGGGGACTTTAACTGTCCCAAAATCAACTGGAACACAATGAATGGAGACCAGAAGGGTAATAGACTACTCGAAATGTTAGAAGACACATTTCTAACCCAGATTATTACTCAACCGAAACGAGAAAACAATATCCTAGACTTAGTACTCGTGACTGACCCCGACCTCGTAAGCGAAGGGAGGGTCGGTGATAAACTAAACGGCTGCGATCACCACCTAATTCGCTTCTGCATTAGAACGGAACGCGTCCAAGATTCCAGACTACAGAAAAGCTAATTTCAATCTTGCTCGTGAACTACTACTTCAAGCTACTTGGGAACACCTAAACTACGCCCTTGTAGACGACGCGTGGAGTATCTTCATAAATAAACTCCAAAAAGTGCAGAGGACAATAGTCCCCATGAAGACAAACAACGGCGTAAATCCACCATGGATCAATATCCAAGTCAGAAGGGCGATAACTTTAAAGAAAAGGAAGTATAACTTGTTGAAGGAAAACAACACAGATGAAGCACGTGAACAATACCAACGCAGCCTCAGAGCTTGCAGAACCCTCATCCGCCAATGTAAGCGCGACTATGAGAAGCGAATAGCATGCGAATCTAAGTCTAACCCGAAATAAATATTTACATATATAAGAACAAAAAAGAAGTCGAAAAGAAACATGAGTCCCCTAAAAGATGAAAGCGGAGCCCTAACACAAGACAGGAAACACATGGTCGAAATCCTGAACAAGAACTTTGCGTCTGTGTTCACGGTTGAGAACATAGAGTCGATACCCGAGAGCCCTATTCCTCCGAGGGAAATCACGCCCCTATAAATTAGCTCAGTTGACGAACGGGACGTGCAAAAGTAGCTAGATAAACTAGAGACAAACAAGTCAACCGAACCCGACGACTTGTCACCCAGGCTGCTAAAGGAACTGAAACAGCAAATACTCAAGCCACTCACCACCATCTTTAGTTTGACACTACAACAAAATAAAGTTCCCGAAGACTGGAAACAAGCGAACGTAACACCGATCAACAAGAAGGGAGACAAGAGCGAGGCCTTGAACTACAGGCCAATTACCTTGACTTCAGTGGCTGGAAAAGTTTTCGAGAAGATTGAGAGAGACAAAAACTCGTCAAGTTTCTTGACGACAACAGTATCATTTTCGATGATCAGCACGGTTTCAGGAATAAGCGCTCATGTTAACCAACTTACTGGATTTCTTCAAGGGTATATATGAAAACTGGGATAGTCATATCCCTAGCGATGTTATCTATCTAGACTTTCAGAAGGCTTTTGACAAGGTCCCACACTAACGACTTCTCAAGAAACTGAAATAGGCAGGACTGGAAGACAATCTGATTGCGTGGATAACTCATACAATGAGTTCTACTCAACGGACAGGTCTCCGAGTGGCTCCCGGTGACAAGAGGAATACCACAGGGGTCAGTGATGGGCCCAATACACTTTATTATATATATATATATATATATATATATATATATATCTATATATATCTATATATATATATATATATATATATATATATATATATATATATATATGAACGACCAGGAACTAGGATTAAAATCCACACTTTCTAAATTTGCTGACGACACCAAGGTGGAAGGGAAGGCCCCCACGACAGCAGACTGCGAAATCATCCAGAGACTTGTACCAGATCACTCAGTGGTCGGAAAAGTGGCCGACTTCCTTCAACGCTACCAAATGTAAAGTAATGCAAATCTGGTCCATAAATAGCAACCACACATACTACATGCATGGGTGGCGAACCAACACAGGCAGTGCAGGAGGAAAAAGACCTCGAGGTCACTATCAGCAGTGACCTGAAACACACAAAACACTGCAAGTCCGCCTGCAAGAAAGCCAATATGCTCAGGTGCATAGCGAATAATTTTGAATACAAGACGCCGGGAGTTGTGTTAACTTTGTACAATTCTATGGTAAGGCCCTACCTGGAATACGCCGTGCAATTCTGATCTCCTAACTACAAGAAAGACATTGAATTACTCGAGAGTGTACAGCGACGCGCTACGAAAATGATACCATCATTGAGAACGCAACCTTACGAAGAACGACTCCGGCGACTCAACCTTTTCACGTTGGAAAAAGTCGACTGTGGGGAGACATGATACAAGTCTTCAAGTACCTGAACAAGTTCAGCAATGTTGATCACTTCAAACTCTTCACGATTCAATCTAACCCACGAACAAAAAACAACAGTAAAACATTTCAAGCCAAGCGATGCTTTACGAATATCGGCAGGAGTTATTTCTCGAACAGAGTCGTTCGCCACTGGAACAGCCTTCCTGCAGGAGTGGTTAGTGCGGAAACAATCATCTCCTTAAAAAATCGCATTGACCGTCACTTTGCCGCGTCGGGAGTGAACTAAACGTATCCAGGAGTACGTTCAGTAGTGCTTTAATCCTTCCTGCAAGCCACTCCTGTGGCTGACGGATTGATTAAATTTCTAAAAGCAGGCAGCCTCGCGATGAGCCGTTAGGCTTTCTGCTGCTGCTCGTCCATGTTTCCATGTTTCTCCTCATTCTTCTCCTCCTCCTCCTCCTCCTCCACCTCCTCCTCCTCCTCCTCCTAGTCCTTCTTTCCTTCCCAAACACTACAATCTTCCTTTCCTCTTTTCCTACTATTGCCTTTTATGCTATGTTGGCTTTGTCCCTGGCCTTGTCTTTTTTCCACTAGTATTTTAGCTCGTTCTTCTTTTGCTTCTCCCATTCGCTTTATCTTTTTCGTTTCGTTCTTCTCTTCCATACATTTATTTTATTTTTGTCAAACACTCTCTCTCTCTCTCTCTCTCTCTCTCTCTCTCTCTCTCTCTCTCTCTCTCTCTCTCTCTCTCTCTCTCTCATCCTCTTCCTCCTCCTCCTCCTCCTCCTTCTCCCCCTCCTCTTCCTCCTCCTCCTTCTCCTCTTCCTTCTCCTTCATGGTCACACTTCACACTCCTCCACACTCCACCTCCAATCCTTACCCCCCACCCTGCGCACTCCCCTCTCCAATTTCCCCCCTTTTACCCCCTCCCGCTCTCACTTTCACTTAAAGCTGCTCCTACACTCTCTCGCTCTCTCACTCCACACTTGCACACCGTGCGCATCTCTCTCTCCCTCTCTCTCTCTCTCTCTCTCTCTCTCTCTCTCTCTCTCTCTCTCTAATACTACTATCACAAATATTGCTAGATAGACACTCTTCCTAATATTGCTATCAATAATTTTAATAGTGATCAGAATAAAAAAAATAGTTACTATTATCATCATAGCTACAATACTTGTGCGGTTGGTTCTTGTTTTACTATTCCAATGCCCACCATGCGAGTGTTAACCCCCCACCCCCCCGCGTCTAGCACATGCATAACAACACACACACACACACACACAGTTAAGCAGATCAACTGCTTGGGAAAAGCATGAATTATCTGTCTGTAAATAATATATCTTTAACTAAGCGCCATTGCATCTTATGGTATCGCATTCACCACTCATGAATCGTTCACCCATATATTTATAAGTGCTGCCAATAGCACCGGAAGGCTCCCTTGAGAGGCCTGGTGGATGGACCTAGCACGTTTGTAGTGCAGGCGATGTGGGATGTGTTGCACGGAGTTCAAAAGCTAGTAGTAGTAGTAGTAGTAGTAGTAATAGTAGTAGTAGTAGTAGAAGAAGTAGTAGTAGTAGTAGTAGCAGCAGTAGTAGTAGTAGCAGTAGTAGTAGTAGTAGTAGTAGTAGTAGTAGTAGTAGTATAACGCCTCCGTGGAGCAGTGGTTAGCGTGCCTGGCTACGACCCCGTGAGCCCGGGTTCGAATCTCGTCCCAGACAGTTGGCATGTAGCTCACCCCAGCTGATCATCCTCTCTATTAGGCTGATCGATAACTGATGCCTGGGGAGACCTGGGCAAGGTAAACTGTTGTAATTCCGGTCTTCGTGCTAGCCCGAGTTCAGGGGTAATGGGTTATCACTTACCACAAGCTCAGAGGACCAACTGTACGAAGATGATGAGCACTGCAGCTATAGCGTATGCACCTAATTTTACATTTTAATAGTAGAAATAATTGTAGCAGTGTCGGAGGGTTTTTAGAATGTTACTTTATCATTTCTCTCCTGATCTCTTTTCCTTCTAGAAACCGATTTTATCTGCCAGGCAGTCATATTATCCAGCTCTTGATCCATTCTCCAGTCTTTCTTTGTTCTTCTTATTAATCGATTTTCATCCCAATCCTATTCACTGTTCTCTTCTCCCTCTTCCTCTAGTCTACCATTACATGCCATCCTCCACCCTTCCCTCCTATCTTTCCTCTTTAGCCTTCAAAATATTCATCTGTTAACTGTTTTCTGCAAATTATTGTTTGATTTGGTAATGCTATTTAGCCTCCACTTTAGTTTCTCACTACTCAAAACTGAACTAAACTGAACTCATATATCTATCGTCCAGGAGAGTTAACCAAGTAACTCAAGCGCTTACCGTTGTGGTTGCTTCTTGGAAGTGATTGCGTGGGCCGAGAGGAAGCCTTACGCTTCTGTCTTTTTCTGGGTAGTTGAAGTCGTAGTGTAAGTTAGAAATATATTATAAAACTTGTCCAAGAATATACAGGTATAGTAAAACAAAAGTGAGGAGTACCCATTGCACCGGCACCCCCAAAATACCGCCCTTCCATCTCTAATGCGTCACTCCATCTGCCGGTGTTGTCTGCGGGCTCCACTGGTGCCGATGCAGTCAGCAATATACCTCACTTTTTTAACAACCAAACATCTCTGACTTCACATAAACATTTGGCACCACCTAAACATTTGCCACTGAGCAGCTATTGTACTGTATACATTCCACATATTATATATATATATATATATATATATATATATATATATATATATATATATATATATATATATATATATATATATATATATATATATATATATTTACACCAACGCTAATGCCTTCTACATCCTGGGTCAAGGCTCGGCCAACAAAAGCATTCATAACCCCGTGTTTCTCCTTCTTCACTTTCTCGTCTTAATCCGCCTTCCTCCTCCTTATCCTCCTTTTCCTTCTCTTCCTGTTCCTCCTATTCTTTCTCCTCCTCCTTCTCCCCCCCCTAATTTTCATCTATTTGATACTCTTCCTTTGCCTTCTTGACCGCTAAAAATCTTCTCACTACCTTCTCCACCTTCTTCTACCCCTTTCTACTCCTTTCTCGTCCTGATCCTCTCATTCCTCCTTCTCTTCCCCGTCCTCGTCTTCCTCTTCTTCTTCCTCTGATTCTTTCTTATTTTTCTTATTCAGATTTTTCTTGCCTTTATTTTCTCTTTTCGTCCAAGCTTCTCTAGCCTACACTGCACTTATTCTTTTTTTTAGTATTTTTTTTTCTTTTTCTTTACCATACCAGTTCATGCTAGTACTTATTCTTCTTATAAATCTTTATCTTCCGCCTCTTTCCCCGTTCTTCCTCATTTTCTTAAGCCCAACAAAAGTCCCGTAATACTCTTCCAACATAACATTTCTCTTCCCTCACGCTTTCTTTCATCTCTCCGACTATTCTTCAAGTCTGCCTCCACACCACCAAAGCCTCCTCCTCCTCTGCCTCCTCCCCCTCCTACTTCTCCTTACCCTTGTCCTCGTCCTCGTCTTTCTTTTCTTTCTTCGCCTTCTCCTTCTTCTCTTCCTTCTCTTGTCAATCACATTCCATTCTCCTCTATTTTATTTTCTTCTTTCTCTTTTTATTGCTCTAAAATTACCTCTACTCATACTGCAATTCTACTTATTCTCCCTTAGTATCCTCTCACCTTTGTTCCATCTCCCCCCCCTTTCTCTCTCTCTCTCTCTCTCTCTACTGCCACCCCGCCAAACTGCCTCTAACCAGAAACTTCCATCTCCTCCTCTTCTTCCTCCTCTTCCTCCTCCTCCTCCGCCTCCTCCTTCTCCTCCTCCTCCTTCTTTAACTAACCTACTCCTGTGCTTGAGAAGCCCGGGGTCTCGTGCCCCTTGAAGCTGTCTCTCGAAGGCAGAACATGGAAGAGAGAGAGAGAGAGAGAGAGAGAGAGAGAGAGAGAGAGAGAGAGAGAGAGAGAGAGAGAGAGAGAGAGAGAGAGAGAGAGAGAGAGAGAGAGAGAGAAAACAAAAAATTCTTAAAGTCGTTTAATCGAGTAAATACCCGATTGAGAGGAAAATGCGTGTATAGCGAAATGTGTATGTAAGTATGTATGTGTGTATAAATGTATGCATGTGTGCATGCACGTATGTATGTATTTATGTATGTATTATGTACTATGTATGGATATGAATATGCATATTGTGTGTGTTTGTGACCAATCAACTTATCTGTTGTTGTTGTTAAGGATTTACTACCTCCTAATAGGGGGAGGGGGGGGAGTGGCACGGGCCTTTGCCAATGGCGTAGCAGGGTGCCGACGGATCGACTCTATCGGCTGGGGTCAGCCGAGCCGACCAAATAGGTCTGTCGACGGGGACTGGCGTGTCTCTGAACGTATCTGTATCCAGCTGTTTCTTTATAGCCGTCTGGGTGTTTGTATGAGTGGCCAGGTGTGTTTATCTGACATTTTCTCCATTATAATCATTGGTAGCATTAACTGAGTAAAACATATTAAGGGAAAAGTATAGGAATTTAATTAAGATACAAATTGATTCAATGATAATTAGTGTAAATATGCGAATATATAACTCATTATGCCTTGTCAATTGGTGAATGATGGAGCGAAGAAAATGGCGGTGGCCGAAGCTGGTTCAGAGCGGAAAGTACTAACAATACCTGTGTTCTTTAGCAATATCCTACTAGCATTGTACAATATTTGTAAACTGACAGATGAAAAAAAAGGCTGAATTCCTGAGAAACTGAACATATTAAGTGAGATGCCGTAGATCGCTGTGACAGAGCAGGACGGATTAGCAATGAGGTTCGAATGCCATTACCAATATCAGCCTAACAATTATTAGAAACTTCGAAAGTTCAGTGAGGATGTGGAATTGTATATATATATATATATATATATATATATATATATATATATATATATATATATATATATATATATATATATATATATATATATTTATTTATTTATTTATTTATTTACAACAAAGGAGGCAGCTCAAGGGCACAAAAAAAAAGAAACAATAATAAAAAAAAGCCCGCTACTCGCTGCTCCTGTAAATAATAAAAAAAGTGGCCGAAAGAGGGGTCAATTTCGGGAGGAGAGGTGTCCCGATACCCTCCTCTTGAAAGAATTCAAGTAGTAGGCAGGAGGAAATACAGATGAAGGAAGATTGTTCCAGAGTTTACCAGCGTAAGGGATGAAAGAGTGAAGATGCTCGGTAACTCGTGCGTAAGGGATTTGGATAGTATAGGGATGAGCATGAGTAGAAAGTCGCGTGCAGCGGGGCCGCGGGAGGGGTAGAGTCATGCAGTAAGCAAGTTCAGAAGAGCAGTCAGCGTGAAAATAACCAAAGATAGAGAGGCAACATGGCGGCGGCAATTAAGAGGTAGAAGACTATCAGTAAGAGAAGGGGAGAGCTGATGAGACGAAGAGCCTTAGACTCCACTCTGTATATATATATATATATATATATATATATATATATATATATATATATATATATATATATATATATATATATATATAAATTGCCTGCGCAATGACGAGCATGGGCAGACCACCAGGCCCTTGAAGAAAGCCTACCGGCACTATAGGCGAACACACACACATACACACACAAAAATAACAATAATAATATTTCCAGAATAGCAATTAGTCATTTTAGCTAGGAAAAAGATGTTAGGAAAACTTCACGCTACGAAAAATGTAACAGGTAATGACACTAAAATTATATTTGTGGAAACTGATTCGTTTTTGAGAGGGAAAGAAAGGGGGATGAGAAGGAGAGGTGAGGGGTAAGAGATAAGGGGAGATAATAAAGGTTGGAAAGAAAGGAAGAGATGTGTTGGAGGTAGGATAGATAAGATGGAAAAGAACGGGAGTGTGATACTTCAAGTCCAGAAAGGGGAGAAGGAGAAGGATTTTGAAGGTAGAGGAGGGTGAGAGAGGGGAGTGACTCTGATTTTTTGGGAAAATGCTAGCATGTGAAGGTGGGGAAAGGCTTGAGAGGATACAAGTACGGGTGCACGAGTAGAGTAGTGGTGGAAGGATTGCGGATAGGGTTGAGGATGAGGGTAATGATGAACAGGTGTGTTTGAAGGCAGGTAACAGAACTCGCTGGATTTTCACTATTATTACGTTTAATTTTGCCGACTGGTAATTTTTGTCTAGTAGAATTACGCACGAATCGGAGAAAGTACGTATATGAAAAAAATAATGATTGGTGAAGATATATAAATAGAGGATTGGTAGATGACTAACTAGAAGAGGAAACCGGAGGTAAATAGAAATATAAAAACGATTATGAGTGGGGAGACAGCTATAAAAAATGTTTGAGTATAAGAAAATGAGAATGCAGACTATAGCAATGATGATGATGGCAATGATGAGTGAAGATGAAAAAAAATAATGGTTGAATAGATGATAAAGCGAAAAAAGAGAAAACGAGTAAAACAATTAAATGCTGAAGAGTAGGAGGAAAAGGAAAAGGGAAGAGGAGAAGAAAGGGAAGGAGGAGGAGTGAAGAGGAAAAAATGCAATTAAGGAGGAAAAGTAAAGGGGAGAGAGTAAAACAGGAGGGAAGTAGGTGAAGTAATGAAACGGTGAGGATGGTAAATACAACGTGTTGAAATCAGGATTGATGAGGAAGTAAGAAAGTGAAGGGAAACAGAAGATAAAATTGAGGGAAACTGGAGATAAACAATAAACGATGAATGGAGAGAACGAAACGAGATATGGGGAGCAAGAAGATAAAGATGATATGCATGGGAGTGGTGAAAGTAAAAAAAAAAGACAAAGTGTATGGTAAATAAATATCAAGTAATGAAGAAAAACAGTAAAAAATAAGAATGCAACTGGACAGAAAAAAAAAAAAAGAGGGAGAGAGGATCCGATAAGAGGGTGAAAAGGGTTTGGGCAAGAATTGGAAACAAGAGGAAATGAAAGGAGAGAGATCGAAGAGGAGGAGACAAATGGGAAGAAGGGTGGAGAGGAAATAGACATTATGAGAGAGAGAGAGAGAGAGAGATGATAAAATATAAAATAAACAACCTTTATTAAGAGCACAGCAAATATATTTCTTTCTTCTTCCTCTTCCTCCATCTGCTCCTACTTCAACACCGCCTCTTACTCCCCAGTCCCTAACCACCATTACCACGTACTCTGCAGTTAAGCCGGATATAGAAAACAAGAAATGAAGTAGGGGAGAGGGAATGAATGGGGAGATAAGATAAAGAATTGGAGGGAAGGTAGGAGAAAAAATCATTTATGCAATATTTCAGGAAAAAATATTGAAATGATAATATACACAATGTAATGATAAGTTTATTGAAAAGCATAAAGAACTATATAACAACGAAAAGTAGGAATATAATGAAGCGATACTAGTTAACAGAGAGAGAGAGAGAGAGAGAGAGAGAGAGAGAGAGAGAGAGAGAGAGAGAGAGAGAGAGAGAGAGAGAGAGAGAGAGAGAGAGAGAGAGAGAGAGAGAGAGTTAAGACAGACAGACACAGTTCAGACAGACAGACAGAGAGACGTAAAGAGAGTTGAGAAGCGAAAGGAGAAAGGAATAATCATAAAATACATAAATGAGAGAAAACATGATAAAAATAAAGAAATGAGAATGTACACGATATGTAAAATGTTAAATCAA
>NC_066538.1:10145573-10248650 GCF_024679095.1 Eriocheir sinensis
TCAGCCTTGGTCTGCCTGAGAGGAACCAGGTCACCTGCACCCAAAACCACCCGCATTGCCGACCTGGACTTTGAGGCGACGGTGGTTGATAGTCGTATCAACCACAAGCTCTGTTAGCTTAAGAATAATATGTGTAGGAAGGTTTGTAATATTGAATAAAGATGGTTGTCGGCAACAGTCATTGGCGGGGTGGGGCCAATGAATTGCTTTGTGAAAGGATATGAGAGAATATACCGCTCACAACGCAAGTCTAATAGATTGAGGCCCGTAGTAGTAGTAGTAGTAGTAGTAGAAAAAAAAGTAGTTGTTGTAGTAGTGTAGTAGCAGTAGTAGTATTAGTAGTAGCAGCAGTAGTAGAAGTTGTAGTAGTAGTAGTAGTAGTAGTAGAAGTATTATTATTATTATTATTATTATTATTATTATTATTATTATTATTATTATTATTATTATTATTATTATTATTATTATTATTATTATTATTATTATTATTATTAGTAGTAGTAGTAGTAGTAGTAGTAGTAGTAGTAATAGTAGTAGTAGTAGCAGCAGTAGTAGTAGTAGTAGTAGCGTAGGGAGAGGACGTGCTATGATTAGCTCCTTTGTTTTGTGTCATAAGTTAGGTTCAACAGCCGATACCGCCTTGGATTGTATACCTTCGTACGCGTGAACGTGCAGTGAACGTAACGAATTATAGTGCAATTTGGTGCCATTGACGATGCAGGTGTTAATTACGAATTACTGCTTTTTGAGAGAGGCCGTGTGCTGGCCGGCAGTTTGAAAAACACTGGTGAAACGATACATATTGGGTTAGTGGTTACGGAAGAGGGCCCACGTCCCCTCGTTGCTTGTGAGCGACTCTCGACTCTGTGGCGAACGGCCGGAAGGTGGAAAATTGGAAGGCAGAGCTGAGGGAAAGAAGGAGGGAAAGAGGGAGAGAGGGGAAGGGAGGGAAAGAAAGAGAGAGGAGAAGGAGGGGAGAGGAGGAGGGGGAAGGGGAGTGAGAGTAGAGAGGGGAGAGGGAGAGGGAGACAGAAGGGAGAGAGAAGAGAGAGCAAGTTATAGTTTTTCCATGTACATCATACAATATATTTTCTCAGTATGTCAAATGGTTTAAATGTCAGTGATTTATAGGGGAGTGGTGAGTTCTGGCTAACCCCCACCCCCCCTAATGCTACCCACGTACATCCCCTCACTTCCCGTGTCCCTGCTAACCTCGCCCCGCTGCCCAGTAACTTCCCATCCCCGCCTGAGGGCCATAAAACACAGACTATTTGACTCGGCGAACAGCTGGTGATGATATCACTACTACTACTACTACTACTCAACTCAAATGTTTAGGGTCAGGTGCATTAGTAAGATTGTAAAGTGTTGGCGAGGAGCAATGGTAGTGGCAAAAGAAACAATCATTCTAGTATTACCGTAAAGGTAGAGTAAGCATATGTAAGTGTATGTCTGTGTGTATGTATATGGGGTGAGACAGGAGTCAAAGTGAGGTCTGTTACTATTGCTCTATTCATCACCATAAATAGCAACTAAGATACACTATCATGCATAATGGCACCGAAATGGAGCCTCCTCAATGTTGCATTTGTTCGTCTCGAAATCAAAACTGTGTTCAGTGCTCGTGCGTAAGACGAGGCCAACCCTTTGTGAACTGTAAGAGAGGTGGAGATTGTCGATACCCAAACCCTCAACGGTAGGATGTGGAAAATGGTGAGCAACCACAAGTGGTGCTGGGTGGACAGGCCAATGAAGGCGCTGGAGATGATCAGGTGGAGGGGGTTGCAGGTGGCGAGAGACAAGGGCAGGGTGACCAAGGTGAGGACGACTCGCGCGAGCTCCGCTTCTGACAGAGGTGGACACTCGAGGAGACAGAGGAGTGGGTGCGAGACGCTTACAATCATGTGGTAACGTTTTCTCCCAGTAATGTATTTGAGGCCCCGAGATGTAACGCCACCAACACCTTGATAGACGAGAAAACCTACCTCATTAGAGCGTACAACAACTCCACGCAAATCGCCCCCTACGCTTTAAAAATTCTGGCCATACTACCGCACCTCATATGCCAATGGACTCACAGAAAGTCGAAACAATCTGAGGACGTGAAGGCGGTACAAAGAAGAATGGAGCTGTGGAGGAAAGGGGACGTCCGGAAGCTACTTGACGAGAGTAAAACACTGCAGGAGAGACTACGCAGACGTAACATTCGCAAGAATGACAGTATCGACAGGGCTAGAAACTTTGCTGACAAGATGAGACAAGGCAAAGTGGCCATGGCAAATAGGTCACTGTCACTAGAAGATGAGGCAGCGGGAGTCCTTCCCATGATGGAAGAGACACGCCAGATCCTTAAGGACAAGCATCCAGATGCTAGACCTGCACACCCAGAAATAAAGTTCCTTGGGGACTACACCCCCACCGCATCGAGTTGTCTTCGACAATATCAGCGGTGACGTGATCTGGAAGCACGCCCTTCACACGCAGGGAGCGGCGGGACCATCAGGCTTGGATGCCAAGGGGTGAAAACACCTCCTCAGTAAGGACATCTTTGGTAATCCAGCTGTGGATCTTCGCGACGCAATAGCCGCCCTAGCAAGAAAATTGGCGTCAGAGAATTGCCAACACCTCGAGCCTTTGATGGCCTGCCGGCTCATCCCGCTGGATAAAAAAACAGGCTGTCGCCCCATCGGGATGGGGGAGGTGCTCAGGAGGATCATAGGCAAGGCTGTCATGGAGGTGGTGAAGGACGACGTGAGGAAGGCGGTGGGAAACCTCCAAGTGTGTGCGGGTCAGCAGGGTGGGTGTGAAGCTGCCATTCACGCCGTCAGGAAAATGTTCGAAGACCCAGAATGCAAGGCGGTGCTGATGGTGGACGCTGCTAATGCGTTCAACAACATCAATAGGGAAACAGCACTGCACAACATCAAAATCAAGTGCCCTATATTCGCCCAATATATTGGAAATACATACAAGGAACCTGCCAGACTGTTCATCAGCAGTCATAATGACCAACGACTTGGAGACCCGGTGGCCATACAATCCTCAGAGGGCACCACCCAGGGCGACCCAGTGGCCATGGCAATGTTTGCCCTGGGAATGATGAGGCAGCAGGGCATCATCCGCCATGAAAACCCCAACGTCAAACAGGTGGCGTATGCGGATGACCTCACCGGGGTAGGAAAGTCTGTAGACCACAGGAAATGGTGGGACCTCGTCAATGAACACGGCCCTAAAATAGGGTACCGTCCCAACGCCACGAAGTCTGTGGTGATTGTAAAACCAGAGGCATACGATCGGGCCAAAACCGCATTCCAGGGCAGTAACGTGAAACTGTCAGTGACTGTCGAAAGACACCTCGGGGCAGTCATTGGAACAGCTGAATACAGAACCGAATATGTGAAAACAGCTGTAAAGCGCTGGGAGTCCGAACTGCAGAGGCTGAGCGAGATCGCCAAAACAGAACCGCAGGCAGCCTACGCAGCATTTACGTACGGTGTCAAGCATAAATGGAACTACCTCATGAGGACAGTTCTTGATGTTGCTCCGTTACTAAAACCTCTGGAAGATGCTATTAGAAACACCTTCATACCGGCGATAGCAAATGGGAGATGTCCCAGCGACCAGGAGAGAAGGTTGCTGGAGTTGCCGCCAAGAATGGGTGGGCTCGGCATCACCAACCCGCAAAATCTGGCGGAGTCTGAATTCGGGAACTCAATCCGAATCACAGCCTCCTTGACCGGATATATTATCAACCAAAATGAAAGGGGAGAAGACAACCCTCAAGATATTAGGTCACTAAGTAATGAAATCTCCATAAACAGAGAAGAAAACAGAGAGACACTCTGAGTGGCCTAATGAGAGAACTCCCAGAAGACACAAGGAGGAGGACAGATATTGCACAGAAAGTGGGCGCTTCAAACTGGCTAACCACACTACCTATCAGGGCAAAAGGTTTCAACTTAAACAAAAAATAATTCACTGATGCCCTTGCCCTCACGTATTTCTGGCCAGTGGATGGGCTCCCAAACATGTGTAACTGTGGCTCACCCTTCAACCAAAATCATGCCATGACATGCAAGAGAGGAGGTTTCGTCTGCATGAGACATGATGAAGTGAGAGACGTAACAGCTCAAATGCTGAAAGAAGTCTGTCACGACGTGACTGTGGAACCCATGCTGCTCCCTCTGAAAGGCAAACACCTCGCCAGACGCACAGCTAATGTTTTGAATGAAGCACGAGTGGTTGTTAGCGCCAGAGGGTTTTGGACTCGTGGACAAAGGGCATATTTTGACATAAGGATCTTTGATCCCATGGCCCATTGCCACAGAGACCTGACCCTTGATGCAGCCCACAAGAATACAGAATGTATACCAGGGCTCCTTCACCCCGGTAGTATTCACGACGTCAGGAGGGATGGGACCAAGGGCGCAGAGCTTCTTCGCAAGACTCACCGAAACTCTGGCGGATAAGAAACAGCAGCCAAGAAGCAGTGTGGTCGCCTGGATGAGATGGAGGCTGTCCTTCTCCCTCCTGAGGTCAGCCTTGGTCTACCGGAGAGGAACCAGGTCACCTGCACCCAAAACCACCCGCATTGCCGACCTGGACTTTGAGGTGACAGTGGTTGATAGTCGTATCAACCACAAGCTCTGTTAGCTTAAGAATAATATGTTTAGTTAGGTTTGTAACACTAAATAAAGATGGTTGTCGGCCACAGTCATTGGCGGGGTGGGGCCAATGAATTGCTTTGTGAAAGGATATGAGAGAATATTCCGCTCACAACGCAACTCTAATAGATAAAGGCCCGTATAAATAAATAAAAAGTAGTATTAGTAGTAGTAGCAGTAGTAGTAGTAGAAGTAGCAGTAATAGTCATTAGCGAACAGAGCTGGGGCTATGACCTCCAATTTATGGAGCCTTCCATGCTTATGTGTCGGGAAAAATAAACATGGGTGAAGGTATCTTTTTGTTTGTATTGGTGTAATAGTGATTATTGTATTAGTAGTAATAGTAGTAGAAGTAATAGTAGCAGTAGTAGTAGTAGTAGTAGTGGTAGTGGTAGTAGTAGTAGTAGTAGTAGTAGTAGTTGTAGTTGTAGTAGTAGTAGTGGTAGTAGTAGTAGTAGTAGTAGTAGTAGTGATAACAGTTTTAATATTAGTAGCGGCAGTAGTAAGTTGTAGCAATAGTAGTAGTAGTAGTAGTCGTAATAGTAGTAGTAGCTGTAGTAGTAGTAGTAGTAGTAGTAGTAGTAGTAGTAGTAGTAGCGGTAGTAGCAGTGGCAGTGATAACAGTTTTAATATTAATAGCGGTAGTAGTAAGTAGTAGTAGTAGTAGTAGTAGTAGTAGTAGTTGTTGTAGTAGTAAAAAGAGTAGTAATATTACTTGTACTAATACTGGTAGAAGTAGTAGTGGAAGTAGTGTTGGTAGTGTGTGTGAGCTGTCCTTGTTGTTCTTGTTATTATATTTTGTTTTAGAGAAAACGAAAGATGAGGTAATTTTTGGTAACTACTAAAATAGTGGCAGTATTAGTATTAGCAGGGGGGTTGAGGTTCTACTTGTTTCTTTTGTTGTTTCTTACCTAACCTACTTATTTTGTGCCCCCGGTCGAGATCACGTGAGAGAAAATGCAACAAGGGCGGAATTTATTGTGATAGGGATTAGATTTCACGTCGAGGCGGTGAGCCAGAAAAAGAGAGAGAGAGAGAGAGAGAGCAAATCGCTACCCCACCTTCCATCACCGTCTCTCCTTTAAGTATCATCTGCAGCAGCTTTCCTTTGACTTGGTGAAAACTGAGCGTTAGAAGGGAAGAAAGGAAGAGAGGAGAGCATGAAAGAAGACAGAAGGGAAGGAATGAAGGAACAGAGGTTAAAGATGGTACGAAATAGATTACTGAAGAAAGAACATAATGATATAGCAAGGAGTATATGGATAGAGAGAAGGAAGGGACGGAGCTGAAAGCAGTGAGGGAAGAGTGAACGAAAGGTTGATGTAGAAGAGAGGAAAGAATGAGTGAAGGAGGAAATTAAAGAGCGAATGAACGAATAAAGACAGCAATGATGAGGGCATTGAAAAGAAGTGAAATATTGTGAGAAAGAAGTAATGATAAAGTAAAATTGAAGGACATAAAAACGTAAAGGGAATTGAGAGTTTTAGTGAAAAAAAAAATATAAGGGGGAGTTTGGAAACGGTGAATGCTGAACACTAAATATGAAAACCTCAATTCCTCCACCTGTCAACTCAACAGAATCTTTCAAACACATATCCCCTGTTGTTCGAAAACACTCAGCTGTCACCTTCTAATACACTAAACATCCTCTGTCTATCCTTAACTCAAAACCTTATCTGAAAATTTCATATCTCCTTTCTTACTAAATCAGCTTCCTCGAGGTTAGTCGTTCTATATCGCCTCGACAAATTTTTTTCCCTCTCCTGCTTATAATATTCTATCTCTTTAAATTATGTCGGAATGTTGCAGCACTTTTTATCATCTATCGATATTTTCATGCTTACTGCTCTTCTGAAAATGCCAAAGGCTTCACCCCCACCTGCAGCCCTTATACACTCGACTTTTTATTCTAGCTCATACTTTAACTGTCCAAATTCCATATGCAAGAGTTAACCAGCACATTCAGTCTTTCATCCCTTTCACTGGTAAACTCTGAAACAGCCTTCCTTCGTCTGTATTTTCTCCTGTCTACGAATTGACATCTTTCAAGAGAGGAGAATCGAACCACGTCTCTTCCCGAAATTGAACTCTCTTTAGTCCACATTAGTGTACTTCTATATATGAAACTATGCTTAGAGGGCATTTTTTTCCCCTGAAGCTGCTTTATTTACTGTAAAAAAAAGGGAAATAATGGATCATATTGTTGAAATAAGACAAAAGTAATAAAAAAAGAAAATATACTGATGATGGAGAAAACAAAAAATAAAAAAGGAAATAAAAAATAAAACGAAGGAATGAAGGAAAACGAAGGCTAAGAAAATTGAATAGTTGTGTATATATTTTTGATAATATGTTCTACCCCATCTTTGTTTCAATAATTCATCAATATCCAAAACTTTTATGAATCGTCTCATCTGGCATAAACCATTATCGAAATTGTCATTTACTCCCCGTGTCTTTCTTTCTTTAATAATTATAAATAACTAGAAAAAAGTTCCTCTCTTCAGTTTTCCTTTCCTTACAAAACTCATAAATTACTTACTTTTACAGCCTTTTCATATTATTCCTTTTTCTATGAAACAATAATTTTTCATTACTCCTTTTCTATTTTCATCGTTCTCCCATCCGTATTTGTTTTCTCCCTCTCAGATTTTCTCTCTCTCTCTCTCTCTCTCTCTCTCTCTCTATGTGTGTGTGTGTGTGTGTGTGTGTGTGTGAGAGAGAGAGAGAGAGAGAGAGAGAGAGAGAGAGAGAGAGAGAGAGAGAGAGAGAGAGAGAGAGAGAGAGAGAGAGAGATTCGTAATTTCGGGGCGACGGGTTCCCCCAATGACTATTGCCATAGTCTGGCCCATTTATGTATGTGTGTGTGTGGGTGTGAGAGAGAGAGAGAGAGAGAGAGAGAGAGAGAGAGAGAGAGAGAGAGAGAGAGAGAGAGAGAGAGAGAGAGAGAGAGAGAGAGAGAGAGAGCGTATGTGTTTGCTTGTGGTGTGTGTGTGTGTGTGTGTGTGTGTGTGGGTGGGTGGGTGGGTGTGTGATTGTCTGTGTCCGTGTGTGTGTGTGTGTGTGTGTGTGTGTGTCTGTGTGTGTGTGTGTGTGTGTGTGTGTGTGTGTGGGGGTGGGTGGGTGGGTGTTTGTCTGTGTCCGTGTGTGTGTCTGTGTGTGTGTGTGTGTGTGTGTGTGTGTGTGTGTGTGAGAGAGAGAGAGAGAGAGAGAGAGAGAGAGAGAGAGAGAGAGAGAGAGAGAGAGAGAGAGAGAGAGAGAGAGAGAGAGAGAGAGAGAGAGAGAGAGAGAGATTTACTCTCAGGGGTGTAACATCTCACTGCGTTCATATTCACTACTATTTTTTATGAATTATCGTACGTCTGGCAACATGCCTAATGTCAAACTATTTTATAATTTTCTGAAGCCACAGACGTTAGCTAAACCACTAAATTCCCAATATTTTTGGTTTTATATTTTATATTTTTATGTTATGTGACAAAAATATACACTTGTCAGAATTTGTGAAGTCAAAAGAAATTAAGACTTTTCAAAACCTATATCTCACAATTTTGTCGGCGGTCTCGCAAGGGTGCCGCAGTGAAAAGATTAATTAAAATTGATAAGAAAGTGTATGGAGGCGGCAGTGGCGCCTCTTAATGTTAAAGCGTCAATGCAGGACTTGTGATGCAATGACTTTCCTAAACTACACGACAAAGCCAGTGCTGTGCCCAAATGTGCTGGGTACGGTTAGTATTGGCACAGATTCCACGGGTAGGGAGTTACCTATCGCAATATCTACCGTCTTATTATGTACCAGAACTTCTTATAGGCAGCAGAACACGGTCTAACTGTGCAATTGTTATTGCATCTTCTCACATGCGTTACTTTCCCAGAATGACCTTCTGTGCAACCATATGAAGTGCAACAGACATCAACCAACTGTAGATTGAACGTCATTTGTCCCCGCGTGAATCAGATAAACTGTGTCTTCCTTCGCGCTTTCCGTGACAGCATCGACTTCAGCTGTCGATGCTGTCACGGAAAGCGCGAAGGAAGACACAGTTTATCTGATTCACGCAGGGGCAAATGACGTTTAATCAACTCAACCTCAGGCCCTACTATCAAAATACCGTCAAGTCATTCGGCGATACAAGACCAAGTCCCCTTACATTATTGTCTCTGAAATTCTACCTAGAATCAGCTCTTACGCTTCAACAGCAGAGCGAGCAACATCAATACTAGTCTGAAGGAAATTTGTGACGACTAAGGTTCACAAACGCCAGGCATCACTTCCTTGAGCGCCCAGACTTGTTTTGGAACGACGGACTACACCAGAATGAGGTTGGTTCGGCGCGTTTCGGGAGGCTTCTGGATGGGGCAGTGAAAAGCTTTTCGAAAAGCCTTTCAAAAAACTGCAGGCGAGGGCGGGGCAAAGGAAGCCCTTGATCAACCAACCCGTAGCGTCGGTGTGACTCACAAAAAAACTGTGTAACTAACAACGCCTCCGACAAGCGAACTGGTACAACTCGTCACGGCAAAAACTGGGGTCACATTTCTATCATGTACACAGATGCACGTAGTTTAATACCCAAAAAAGACGAAATTAGGGCATATATTGCAACAGAGAAACCAGATGTGGTAGCCATAACAGAGACTTGGGCCAACTCTGCACATCTAGAATCCGAACTGTCATTCCCTGAGTACGAAAGCTTCCACAAAAGTCGAAAGCACAAAAAAAGAAGAGGAGTAGTTTGCTAC
Organism: Eriocheir sinensis; assembly: GCF_024679095.1. NCBI lineage: Eukaryota > Metazoa > Arthropoda > Malacostraca > Decapoda > Varunidae > Eriocheir > Eriocheir sinensis. Next base: position 10,154,978 of record NC_066538.1, read on the forward strand.
GTAAAAAGTACACTCCCTGCCATAAAAATATAGACAAACAGGACACAGATAAATACGATTCCGTCAATGTGGAAATAACCACAAATAACAAGAAACTAACACTTGCAACCGTATACAGGCCTCCAAAACAACAGCCACCCGATGACACTGCCCTCTACGTAAAGATTCACTCTCTAACACAAAGCAAGGAAGCAATTATAATTGGGGACTTTAATTGCCTTAACATTGACTGGGGACTGATGACTGGAGATCAAGAGGGTAACAAAAATGGTGGAGGATTCGTTCCTTACTCAAGTTGTAACTCAACCAACAAGAGAAAACAATCTGCTGGATCTGGTATTAGTAAGCGATCCCGACCTCATTCGCGACTGTACAGTTGGTGAGAAACTTAATGGTTGCGATCACCATTTAATCCGTTTTAATGTCAACATATGTCACAAACTCGTAGATAATCCGTCAGTGATACCAGATTACAGAAAAAGCAAATTTCAACTTAGCCCGTGCGCTGCTTCCCCCTACGACCTGGGACCAACTTAACCTCACCGACAATACAATCGACAACACGTGGAACGTCTGCAAAGATAATATGTTGCAGATAGAGAAGGCTACAGTGCCTACGAAATCCAGGCGAGTAAATGGGGCCGTAGATCCACCGTGGATGACCAGATAAATAAAAAGGGCAGTAAACCTAAAAAAAAGGAATTATAATCTGATGAAAGAGAATGACACGGCCGAAGCCCGTATACAGTAAGTACCACAACAGCCTCAGAGCTTGTCGCACTCTTATTCCGAGTAGCAAACGCAACTATGAAAAGCAAATAGCGCGCGAAATGAAAACTAACTACAAGAAATCCTTCACGTACATAAGATCGAAAAATAAAATAAAATCCAATAATGGTCCCCTGACAGACGAGACTGGATCTGTAACCCAGGACAACAAACACATGGCCAGAATCCTCAACAATAACTTTGCATCCGTATTCCCAGTAGAGGACATCGAAACCATTCCCGAGGGCACTGATCCGTCGAGGGGAATCACGCCCCTGGAAATTGACTCAATATGCGACCATGAAGTGAAAAAGTAGTTGGACAAACTCGACACGAACAAGTCAACGGGACCTGACAACTTGTCCCCGAGGTTATTAAAAGAGCTTAGACAGCAAATACTTCACTAACATATTTAACCGGTCAGTACAACTGAACAAGGTCCCAGAAGAGTGGAAAATGGCGAACGTAACACCGATTTTCAAAAATGGAGACAAAAGCGTTGCATTAAACTACAGGCCCATAAGTTTGACATCAGTGGCAGGAAAAATACTCGACAAGATTATTAGAGACAAACTTGTCAAGTTTCTAGAGGACAATCATATAATCCAGCATGGCTTCAAAAATAAGCGCTCTTGCTTAACGAATCTATTAGACTTCTTCCAAGGTATCTATAAGATTTGGGATGACCACATCCCCAGTGATGTTATATACCTGGACTTTTAGAAAGTCTTCGACAAGGTACCGCACGAGTGACTCTTTAAGAAACTGCACTCGGCGGGCATTGGAACCAATATGATTGCGTGGATAAGAGATTGGCTCACCGGCAGAAAACAACGAGTGCTACTCAACGGACATCCTTCTGATTGGCTTCCAGTCACTAGTGGAGTGCCTCAGGGGTCAGTGCTGGGACCCATTCTCTTCATCATATATATCAACGACCTAGGATCAGGACTGAAATCCACAATATCGAAATTTGCTGATGACAGCAAGGTAGGTGGAAAGGCCCTCACAAAGACCGACCGACAAAGTCACGCACATTGGGTCCAGAAATAGCAACCACACATGCATCATGAATGGGAAGCCTCTGCAGGCGATGCAGGAGGAAAAGGATCTTGGGGTCACTATTAGCGGTGCCCTGAAACACGCGAATCACTGTAAAAAAACATATAACAAAGCCAGCACTATGCTCGGGGTCATAGCGAGGAGCTTCGAGTATAAAACGCCAGACGTGATGCTATCCTTATATAATTCCATGGTAAGACCGCACCTCGAGTATGCAGTGCAGTTCTGGTCTCCTAACTACAGAAAGGACATTGATTTACTTTTTTTTACAGCAGAGGAGTCAGTTGAAGGGCATAAAAAAAGGAAACAAATGTGAAAAAAAGGTCCGCTACTCACTGCTCCTAAAAAGAGTTAAAGGAGTGGCCGAAAGATAGGTCAATATCGTGAGGAGAGGTGTCCTGATACCTTCCTTTTGAAAGAGTTCAAGTCGTAGGCAGGAGGAAATACAGATGAAGGAAAATTGTTCCAGAGTTTACCAGCGTGAGGGATGAAAGAGTGAAGATGCTGATTAACGTTTGCGTAAGGAATTTGGACAGTAAAGGGATGGGCTTGAGTAGAAAGTCGTGTGTGGCGAGGCCGCGGGAGGGGGGGAGGCATGCAGTTAGCAAGGTCAGAAGAGCAGTCAGCATGAACATATCGATAGAAGATAGAGAGGCAACATGGAGGCGAAATTTAAAAGGTAGAAGACTATCAGTATGAGGAGGAGAGCTGATGAGACGAAGAGCCTTAGACTCCATTCTGTCTAGGAGAGCTGTGTGAGTGGAGCCTCCCCACACGTGAGATGCATACTCCATACGAGGGCGGACAAGGCCCCCGTAAATGGATAGCAACTGTGCGAGGGAGAAGAACTGGCGGAGACTGTACAGAACGCCCAGCCTCGAGGAAGCTGATTTAGTAAGAGAAGAAATATGAAGTATCCAGTTGAGATTTTGTGTTAAGGATAGACCGAGGATGTTTAGTGTTGAAGAAGGTGATAGCTGAGTGTTGTCAAAGAATAGGGGATAGGTGTTTAGAAGATTGTGTCGAGTGGATAGGTGGAGAAATTGTGTTTTTGAGGCGTTGAAGGACACCAAGTTCTTCTTGCCCCAATCAGAAATAATAGTAAGGTATGAGGCTAAGCGTGCTGCTGCCTCCAGCCTGGAACCGTTTAGTTCCTGTTGGGTGGATCTTCTATTACTGGAAAGGATTCAACGACGCGCCACGAAGATGATTCCAACCTTAAGGGCACATCCGTACGAGGAACGACTCAAGCGACTCAATCTCTTTACATTGGAGAAAAGACGCCTACGAAGGGATATGATTCAAGTCTTCAAATACCTGAAAAAAGTTCAATAACGTCGATCACTCCAAATTCTTTCAACTACAAACCAACTCAAGAACTAGAAATAACGGTTTGCCCATTCAGTCAAGTCGATGCAACACAGACATCAGAAGGAGTTTCTTTTCGAACCGAGTCATCCACCACTGGAACAATCTTCCCTCAGAAGTAGTAAATGCAAATACCATCAACTCCTTCAAAATCGAATTGACCGTCATTTCGTTGCGTCAGGAATAAACTGAATACCGAGGTGCTTTCATCTGTTCCCCAGGCCCCAAGTGGCTGATGAGGAGATTAAATCACCAAAGCGGGCAACCTCGTAATGAGCCAATAGGATTTATGTTGCCTGCATTTCCATGATTCCATGTTTCCATGTTTCTTTTATTTTTTTCTTAACACACGCTGACACGTTCATCCAGCAGGCTCATTGTACGCTGAATGAATAAATGAAGAGAGCAGCCACGTTTAAGTCAAGTTTAGTTTATGGTCAGGTTAGGGCTGGGCTATGGAGCGGCTGCTGTTACCTGCTTTCTGCCAATAGCAGTATGCCCGCCGGCCGACCAGAATGACCTCACTTTTCCGCTATTTTGCCTCTCCTCTCATCCCACCTCCATGAGAGGTTACGTAGGGAAAAAATAGTAATAGTGGTAGTAATATTATTATTATTATTATTATTATTATTATTATTATTATTATTATTAGTAGTAGTAGTAGTAGTAGTAGTAGAAGTAGTTGTTGTTGATGTAGTAGTAGAAGTAATAGCAGACGTAGCAGTAGTAGTAGCAGCAGCAGCAGCAGGAGGAACAGTAGTAGTAGAGTAGGAGTAGTAGCAATAGTAGTAGCAGCAGTAGTAGTAGTAGTAGTAGTAGTAGCAGTAAGACTAGTAGTAATAATAATAGTAGAAGTAGCAGAAGTAGTAGTAGTAGTAGTAGTAGTAGTAGTAGTAGTAGTAGTAGTAAGACCAGTAGTGATAATAATAGTAGTAATAATAATAGTAAAAGTAGCAGAAGTAGTAGTAGTAGTAGTAGTAGTAGCATGACAATTCTTCTTCTTTTTCTTCTTTTACTCCTTTTTTTTCTTCTTCTTCTTCTTCTTCTTCTACTTATATTATTATTATTATTATTATTATTATTATTATTATTATTATTATTAGTAGTAGTAGTAGTAGTAGTAGTAGTAGTAGTAGAAGTAGTATCTAGTTGTAGTAGTAGTAGTAGTAGTAGAAGAAGGGGTAGAAGTAGTAGCAGTAATATTATTATTATTATTATTATTAGTAGTAGTAGTAGTATTAGTATTATTATTATTATTAGTAGTAGTAGCAATAACACTTATAATAATATTAGTAGTAGATAATGTTATAGTGCTTGTGGCGGCGGTGGTGATGATGTAGTTGTTTTCCATATCCTGTGAAACTGGTTGAGATAGCAATGGAATGAACCTACTTAAGGTGATATTGGAGGTGGTGGCGGTGCAGGTTGTGATGGCGGCGGTCTTCCATGGATGTCTCTACTTTAACACCATCTCAGCGACAACGGTGGTGGTGCTGGCGCTGGCGCTGACGCTGGTGCAAATAGTCGTGATGATTGTGGTAGTGGTATTTCTCTCTTACCTGTCTTCCTTGTGTCCTCATCACCACTTCCACCATACGTGCAATGGTGCAGAATTGTGATATTACAATTACAGACGACACACACACACACACACACACACACACTAACCCCCACACACACATATACACAGACACTCACATACCCAATCCCCCCCCTCCCCCCCCCCCACACACACTAACCTACCCCCCCCCCCCCCACACACACACTAACCTAACCCCCCCCCCCACACATATACACAGACACACGCATACCCCCCCACTCCACACACACATATACACAGACACACACAAAAGAAGTGAGCCTTTTTAACGATATATCTTAGGATATATTTTTTTTCATTTATATATTTATTGCATACATCCATGTATTTTATCCAGTGGATTGTTTCATAAGATGGGATCATTATAATATATATATATATATATATAAATATATATATATATATATATATATATATATATATATATATATATATATATATATATATACATATACATATATATATATATATATATATATATATATATATATATAAATATATATATATATATACAGAGGTGGGCTAGGGTAGGGTAGATGGTGGCTGAAATGGTAGCGTACTGGGCCCACATTCACCGCGTGATGGACGACGCGGGTTCGAATCCCCACGCTACCACCTCGGATTTTTCAGTCACCGCCGAGTGGCTTAAAACTACCCACATGCTGTCCTGAAGACCACCATCAACCCGGACTCTAGAGGAAGCCGTCCAAGCGAATCAAGAAACGAGTTCCGGGGGGCAGCATGAGCCAATGCAAGATGGCGCCACTATAAACACTCGCCTGCGCCAGAACGGGCTGGGCCGACCATCAAGCCCCACCTGGAAGAAGCCTTGGGCCGACCATCAGGCTCCGCCGGGAAGATGCCTACCGGCGCAATAGGCAGCAACCTAAAAAAAAAAAATAAAAAATGCCGACGAGGCCAGGCAGTTTTTTCAATCTATACTAGGGCGGTGAATACGCGGCAGTTCTGTCGCGGCAGGAACGCTTCCACTAGGAACGCCGCGGCAGAACTGCTTTCAAACCGCCAGTATAGAATGATACACCGTAGAAACGCGGCGGTGGCAACGCGTCCAGAGGCGTTGCCACCGCCTGCTGCCCGTGTACCGCCGACAGCCAAGGCGGTAGAAACGCTAGTATAGACAGAATATTTGCTTTCCATTCACTTAGTAATGAATAATTTAAGAGGCGGTAACTGGGCAGTAGAAACGCGGCGTTTTCACCGCTAGTATAGAATGGGCCTAATTAGTGCGGTAGTGCGGTAGTACCGCATCACAAAAAAGTACCGCACTACCGCACTACCGCAAAATTTCTGAAAATACAGCACTACCGCGTACCGCACTATAACATCTTGCGGTACTTTTTTGCCGTACTTTGAAAACTATCGAAGACAACATTTGCAGCGCGGCATGCTCACATAAATCAGTCAATCGGTATCAGTCGTCAGAATCAGTGATTCAATCATTCTGACTTTTCTCTTATTGATCAAAATTTAACACTATATATCTATATCTATCTATCTATCTATCTATCTATCTATATCTATATCTATATCTATCTATCTATCTATCTATCTATATATATATATATATATATATATATATATATATATATATATATATATATATATATATATATATATATATATATATATATATATATGTTGGTGGTAGCGAGTGTTGTTAGTGCTAGTCGGTTCGCGGATAGAGAAACTCATATCCACCAGGGTTACTATATTTTTTTTGGGGGGGGGAAGATTTCTCCCTCTTGCACGAGGGAGCACGGGCCTTTGCTAAAGGCCCGACAGCCGACAGACCGACTCTATCGGCGATCGAAATCTAGCCGACCAAGTTGGTCTGTCGACGAGGACTGGCGTGTCTGCTTTATTTGGACAAACTTACAAAAGTCATGGGCACAAACAAAACACAAAGAAAAGGTGTTTGTGTGTGTATGCGTTTGTGTGGATGTTGTCTGTGTAGGTTGACATTTAAGTGTTGGTGTATATGTGGAACAATGTGTAAAAGTGGACAACAAGAGGACATGGACGGACAGTCAGAGATAAACGAGGAACAAGAAAAGTTAACAATGAAGACGCGACATACACAAGGAGACAAATACAACGACAATAAACACTTTACATTAATACACTTATTAAGTCTGCGCTTGCAGCGCTACATTTTCTTAGTGTCACTGAGGGGAAGGAGCACGAAGTTTGAGCGGTGACTGACAAGGAACAAGACAAAGCTCAACAGTCGCATGTTGTATATAGGTTCTCCTGCAACCAAGGGAACTGTGCAGCCCTTAACACATCCTATATTGGCATGACGACAGTGAAGCTAAGTAGACGCCTTACCTACCACCTAGCATCAGGAGCACCGAAGTCCCACATGAGAAAAGAACACAACATGACCCTCACAAGAGAAATACTAGAAAAGAACACTGAAATCATCACGACCTGCACCGATATGAGACGCCTTCCCATCCTCGAAGCTCTCTACATCAAGGAAATGGAGCCAAGCTTGAACATCCAGCACCTAGACTTACAAGCACTTCCGAGCATGAAAAGAAAATCCGCCGCTGAGGCGCTCAGCCAATCAGCGCCCGCTTAGCCTGTATAAAAGGCCAGCGCGGACGTGGTGAAGTCAGAGACACGCCAGTCCTCGTCGACAGACCGACTTGGTCGGCTAGATTTCGATCGTCGATAGAGTCGGTCTGTCGGCTCCCTGCTACGGGCCGCCTTTGGCAAAGGCCCGTGCTTCCTCGTGCGAGAGGGAGCAATCTTCACCCCCGTGGTGAAGTCATTCTCACTCGAGACCTCAAGACGGACACAGCTCCACTCCTGCCACTGAAGAAGGGTCAAGGACCCGAAATCGCGATCTGGCGACAACGATGACACCATATGGAGATGTCATCTCAGTCTTATCAAAAGAGAACAAGACACTCTTAAGAAACAAGGAGAACTTACTCAAGAAGATATATAACGCTGAGTTAGCTATCACCTTCAACCAAACATGTATAAGAGAAAATCCCCTGCCCATATATACCTTATATATATATATATATATATATATATATATATATATATATATATATATATATAGATATATATATATATATATATATATATATATATATATATATATATATATATATATATATATATATATATATATATATATATATATATATATATATATATATATATATATATATATATATATATATATATATATATATATATATATATATATATATATATATATATATATATATATATATATATATATATATATATATATATATATATATATATATATATATATATATATATGCATATTTGGTTAATACCTCCATGTACACGTATTCACGACCGTATTGGAGACCGGCCCAACAAACTAGACCTCTTCCTTACCTCTAACCCTTCTGCTTACTCTGTCAAACTGTTCTCTCCGTTGGGCTCCTCCGATCACTACCTTATTTCTGTATCCTGTCCTATCGCTCCTGTACACCTTTTGAACCCACCGAAGAAGCGTTGCTTCTAGCATTTTGCTTCAGTTCGATGGAACGACCTGAGGATGTAATTTTTCGATTTCCCGTGGAATGATTACTGCTTCCAGGAGCGAGACCCCTCTGTGTGTGCCCAACGCATCACAAATAGGAATAGGAATAGAGGCATACATTCCACGTACTTTCTCAACTCCTCAAGCTATAAAGCTTTGGTTTAATTACAGTTGTGCTCGTGCTGTCAAAGATAGAGGCAGCTCACAAAATGTACCAGACCCTTCGTACTCCTGCTAACCATGATCTTTACATTTCTGCCTGGAATCGTGCCAAATCTATTCTCCGACTTACCAAAAACTTTTTCATTAATAGAAAATGCCAAAACATCGCTTTTTCTAATTCTTCCCGGGACTTCTGGCATCTAGCCAAAAACATCTCCAACTTCACTTCTCCATCTTTCCCTCCTCTCCTTAGTCCTGACGGAAGCACCGCCGTCTTATCTATCTTTAAGGCTGAACTCTTCTCTCACACTTTCTCTAAAAAAACTCCACTCTGGACGATTCTGGGCATAATCCTCCTACTCATCCCCCCTCTGACTCCTTTATTCCTGTTATTAAGATTCTTATGAATGATGTTTTCTATGCCCTCTCTGGCCTCAATCCTCAGAAGGCTTAAAGACCTGATGGAGTGCCTCCTATTGTTCTTAAAAACTGTGCTTCCGTGCTGACACCCTGCCTGGTCAAACTCTTTCGCCTCTGCCTGTCAACATCTACCTTTCCTTCCTGCTGGAAGTATGCCTTCATACACCCTGTGCATAAGAAGGGTGACCGTTCCAATCCCTCAAACTACCGTCCTATAGCTTTACTTTCTTGTTTATCTAAAGCTTTTGAATCATTCCTTAACCGGAAGATTCAAAAGCACTTTTCCACATCTGACCTTCTATCTGATCGGCAGTATCGGTTCCGCAAGGGGCGTTCTACAGGTGATCTCCTTGCCTTCCTAACTGACTTTTGGTCATCCTCCCTTAGTCGTTTCGGTGAAACCTTTGCTATTGCGCTGGATATATCAAAAGCCTTTGATAGGGTCTGGCACAAATCTTTGCTTTCCAAACTACCCTCCTACGGTTTATATCTTTCTCTCTATACCTTTATATCCAATTCCCTTTCTGGCCGTTCTATTTCTGCAGTTGTAGACTGTCACTGTTCTTTCCCTAAACCTATTAACAGTGCTGTCCCGCAGGGTCTGTCCTATCTCCCACTCTCTTTCTGTTGTTAATTAATGATCTTCTTTCCAAAACGAACTGTTTTATCCATTCTTACGCAGATGACTCCCCTCTGCATTACTCAACATCTTTTTTAATAGAAGACCCACTCAACATGAACAAAGCGATTCCAGGCTGGATGCTGCAGAACGTTTAGCGTCAGTCCTTACTAGTATTTCCGATTGGGGCAAGAAGAACCTGGTGTCCTTCAACGCCTCAAAAACACAGTTTCTCCACCTATCCACTCGACACAATCTTCCAGATATCTATCTCCTATTCTTCGACAACACTCAGCTATCACCTTCTTCAACACTAAACATCCTCGGTCAATCCTTAACTCAGAATCTCAACTGGAAACTTCATATCTCTTATGTTACTAAGTCAGCTTCCTCGAGGCTGGGCTCCGCCAGTTCTTTTGCCCCGCACACATGCTTTCCATTTATAGGGGCCTTGTCCGCCCTCGTATGGAGTATGCATCTCACGTGTGTGTGTGTTGGGGGCTCCACCCACACAGCTCTCCTCGACAGAGTGGAGTCTAAGGTTTTTGTCTCATCAGCTCTCCTCCTCTTACTGATAGCCATGTTGCCTCTCTTTCTATCTTCTATCGATATTTTCATGCTGACTGCTCTTCTGAACTTGCTAACTGCATGCCCCCCCCCCCCCTCCCGCGGCCTCGCCACACACGACTTTCTACTCATGCTCATCCCTGTTCTGTCCAAACACCTTATGCAAGAGTTAACCAGCATCTCCATTGTTTCATCCCCTTCACTGGTAAACTCTGGAACAGCCTTCCTTCGTCTGCATTTCCTCCTGCCTATGACTTGACCTCTTTCAAGAAGAGTGTATCAAGACACCTCTCCAGCCGAAATTGACCCCTCTTTTGGTAACTCTTTACTTTTATCTTTTATATGTAGGAGCGGTGAGTAGCGGGCTTTTTTTTGTACTCTTTTCGTTGCCCTTGAACGTGTCCTCTGATGGAAATATATATATATATATATATATATATATATATATATATATATATATATATATATATATATATATATATATATATATATATATATATAGATAGATAGATAGATAGATAGATAGATAGATAGATAGATAGATAGATAGATAGATAGATAGATAGACATTGCTATCTATCTATCTATCTATCTATATCTATAACTATATCTATATCTATCTATCTATATCTATATCTATCTCTATATCTATATATATATATATATATATATATATAGATAGATAGATAGATAGATAGATAGATAGATAGATAGATAGAGAGAGAGAGAGATACATTGATAATTCATATAATTTGTAATATATATAATTTATGATATATAACTTATATTTCTATAGTGTATAATTTAGAAAAAATAAATACAAAATTGTCAGCCTGTCACCAGTGAAGGGGACATTGCATCTGTATTAAATTGCGATGTTACCCGATGTGTCTCCAACTCAAATATCTCTTTATATGCCTGCCTTCAATAAGACCCAATAACCTACAATAGCCATTGTCTGATCATAAACAATGATTAATGTAGCCTAACCAATATTTGACACGGTGTGTGTGTGTGTGTGTGTGTGTGTGTGTGTGTGTGTGCTTGTATGTGTGTGTGTGTGTGTGTGTGTGTGTGTGTGTGTGTGTGTGTGTGTTGCCTGTAGCCACGGTAGGCTTTCTTGAGGGGTCATTTGGACGGCCCCTACCCGTTAGTGGCTCAGGTAAAATTTATTTATAGTGGCTACCGTGATGTATGACATGCTTGGCCCATGCTGCCCCCCTGGCGTTTATGATACTTATCTTATTCCATTTAAGTTCAGGGTGGCCAACGGATGCGTAAAAGAGAGAGAGAGAGAGAGAGAGAGAGAGAGAGAGAGTGTTTGTGTGTGTGTGTGTGTGTGTGTGTGTGTGTGTGTGTTTCACCCACGCTTTGATTAATTGTTCGATTTCCAATCGACAGACAGTACCCCCTGTGTTATTTAGAGCTGCAAATTAAAAAAATTATGGGTGAAGGTGCTACACCAAACATCACCCATCCCTCCCTCATTGCTCAAGGGAAAGAGTAATCGCTTCGTGTGCACATGAAAATCTCTTAGCTTGAGATAGGATCTTCAGGCGACAATATCTGGAGGGTAAACCCTAATTCACTGCACGCCTGGAATCGGAACGTATGTGTGTGTCTTTTGTGTGTGTGTGTGTGTGTGTGTGTGTGTGTGTGTGTGCGCGGGCTCGTGGCTTAAAGTTGAGCTCATTTATGTTCTTGAGTTAGTTATATATAATATAAATATTGATTTATACAAGTATGTATTGAGAGAGAGAGAGAGAGAGAGAGAGAGAGAGAGAGAGAGAGAGAGAGAGAGAGAGAGAGAGTTCTTGACAGACGATCGAACTCCAAACACCTACATAAGACTTTTAATGTTTTTTTTGTTTTTTTCATCAAGGTAATCAAGATCGTAATGACGTGGACTAAAATATGTATTTAATAACATTGTTTTATGCATTAAATACAAAACATATTTGCTCCATCTATAATATATATTCATTAAAAATCCAAAGTGTATCTATTGTATTTATTATACATACAATACAGCTTCTTCGCAGTGGTTGGTTGCCATGCAGTATTGATTCCACATAATCCACATAACCATTTTCGTCTGGTTTTCTGAGCCGGTACAAGTTACATCCCATGTATCCTAACATAAGATCATTAGATTTATGGGTGTCATTATTAGCCTACATTATACTTTGTTTTTTCTGGTGCTCTTCAGCTTACATTTCATCTTTAAGATATTATAGTTAGTTTGGAAATATCCAGGGGTCATGGGGAATTATCAGTTTTACAGCCATGTTATTGGACGTATATGTAATTCGTCACTAGTGTACTGGTGTTGTAAAAGGGTCAAAACTGCTCTGGAGTGTATTTTAAGACACCCTGATTGGTTTCTAAATCAAGTGATTGAAAGTATTTTATTAAAAGTTACCTGCTTTCACATTTCCAGAGTTGTTTTCTATACATGTAAAACTGCTAAGGTTTTCATCAAAGATTAATGATGTCGGACATTTGAAGAAATTAAGGTAGTCCAGACTTCTTACAGTAATTCATATTTAGCTCCCCAAATACAGATGTTTAGGGATTTTAATAAATTATACCAGGTATTTATCCAGGGGTGCATGCCTGGCTCTATGAGGGATAATGGGGAACAAGGTGAAGAAAGCCGTCAGTTTTATTTTTCACATATATCTAGTCATATCAGTTAGTCTCTTATAGTCAGACATAAATATGAAGTCCGTTTGGGTGGGGTCTCGCGCTTCTCACCATCGCTGATGTATCACCCCCAAGCTCTCTCTCTCTCTCTCTCTCTCTCTCTCTCTCTCTCTCTCTCTCTCTCTCTCTCTCTCTCTCTCTCTCTCTTATATGTCAGCTATTTACTATTTGAAACTGTGTAGCCTAATAAAAATGTATATAGGAAATAGGGCTATATATTGCTATGAATGTGTCGCTTTTTAGGATAGTAGCAATGGATTAAATAAATTTCATTTCACGTGACACAGTTGCTCTCCGACTCTGTCAGTGAACATTGGTCAAGGGCACCATTTTACTTCCTCCCTGACCTCCATCCGCGATGGCAGCTACTCCGGTTCGCTCTCGTGTGCTCCACAGTGAAGAAAAATAACATCTACAATGAGAACAAATATTTCTTTTAGAAGAAAACGCCAACAGAGACTGTATTTCCGTGCACCTTCAAGGGTAGGTTTGGCAGCGCTGTGGCGAAAGAATACTCGGTGTGAGCCCCGGACAAAATGACTTCATAGCTGAATCTGACTATAGTGTACAGGTGTTCAGAAAGGTATGAAACTGACCAGGCGGTTATTCAGAAGGCGCAAGTGTGATTCCTCTAGGCCAGGTGATAGTGCCCCAGGACGAAGCGTGGGAATATGGCGGGGAGCGCTGGGCCACCCCGAGAATCAATAGTTTGCAGCCATCAATTATTAAGCGTTCCCCTCCTGAAGGTGAAGTGTGCTCGCTCGGCCCCGTCTCGCTGCTGCTCCTGCCTTGCTGCCGCCACCACCACCATCACCATCCACCACTTTTATCTACCAGCTCTCACCACATCCATTTCGTACCACAGCCTCCTCTACCACTACAACCACTACCGCCACCACCTCTACCCAGCTCCCACTACTGCCATTACCACACCGACTACCACCACCACAATATCAGTCTTTTACTGTTATCATTGTTGCCTGAACCCATTATATTATTTCCTACATTTATTCACACCAGCAAAAATACAACCTCCATATATTAACCATGCACTACTACTTTCATCCACCACCGCTTCGCATACTTCTGTCACAAACTCTCATCCCTCCCTACAACCGCCAATCCACGACACAACTGCAATCTCTATAACCTATTTTTCCACTATAGCATTATTGTCACAACTGTCATATCCACCCACCAGTATCATCACCACATGACTGTATACGTGTGTGTGTGTGTGTGTGTGGGTGTGGGTGGGGGTCCACTATACAAAATTAGAGCGAAACAAGGGCACCCTCACACCCTCCCTCAGAGTGCATGGGATTGGCTGCGGTTGTTTTACTTGGCTACTGGGAGGAGTCTGGGGAAGGGAGTCCTTTTGCAGAATCTTGGTGATAATATCTCTCTCTCTCTCTCTCTCTCTCTCTCTCTCTCTCTCTCTCTCTCTCTCTCTCTCTCTCTCTCTCTCTCTCTCTCTCTCTCTCTCTCTCTCTCTCTTACGCTTCCATACACTGCAACCTCTTCCTCTCATCCTCCCTTTTTTTGTTTCGTATCTATTTTTTTTTGCCTATTTTGCTGATCTTCCGAATTATTTTCCCGCTGCGTCTCTTCCACGCCTCTTTCTCCCACGCCTCTTTTTCCCATCAGAATTCCGTTGTGTGTCTTTGGAGACAGATCAGCTACTTCTAATTATTATCCAACCAGTCCATTCACTTGTAGGCAAGATGCTGAAGTCAATATTAACCATGGAGCATTCATAATCATCTGGAAAGACATAGCTTAATTTATGACTCGTATAATGGGCTCACGAAGGGTAGGTCATGCCTCACCAATATTTTTTGTAGCAAAGTAATTGAGGCGGTAGACAGTGATGAAAACTATGATATTTTATTCCTACAATTTAGTAAAGCGCTTGACTAAGTTCCTTACCACCGGCTGTGGCTAAAATTGTAGGCTCACGGAGTACATGGGAATGTATACTGAACTGGACCATGGAGTAGATTAGCAGTAGGAAACGAAAAGTGTACATAAATATTACAAAACAATATGATTGGGGTGGTGTTACGGGTCCCACAGGGGTCGGTAATGGGTCAACAGCTGTTTACCATTTATGTTAATGATTTAGGTATAGGAACTTGTAATGATGTCAGTAAGTTTGTGGATGATACGAAGATCGGCAGAGTAATTAAGTTGGATCAGGACGCTAGTGTTCTCCAGGAAGAACTAGACAGGGTTTTTTTACAGCAAGGGAGGCAACTTAAGGCCGAAAAGCTAATACATCAACAACAGACACAACGTTAGACGCAGCTTCGATAAAAGAAGAGACTGAGTGGTCAAAAGAGAGGCCAATCTCGGAAGAAATGTCTTGATACTTTCCTCATGAAAAAGTTGAAGTCGTATGCAGGAGGAAATACAGACGGAGGAAGGCTGTTCCAGAGTATACCAACAAAAGGGATAAAGACAAGAACACACATTTTGAAAGAAAGATAAAACATTATGTAAAGAGAGATGGGAAAGGAGGGAGGGAGATAATGAAATGAAGGAGTAAAAGATGGCCGAGGAAAAATGAGCTATTGAAATAGGTAAAAAAAAAAATGTGTAAAAAAAATAATTGGGAGGTAAGTCAACAACAACTAGTAGAGTAAGAGGAAGGGGAAAATAAAGAGGAACAAAAAAAAGGACGCGGAGAGAGAAGGAGAAACAGTGATTAAAATAGAGAGAAATAGATTAAAAGGTAATAGTAAAATGAGTTGTAAGAAAAGTATGAAGGAACAAATAGGAGGGAATAGGAGAGAGGGTAAAGGGGAGAAGTAGGAGAAGGAGGAAGGTTAAGCTACGTGAAGGGAAGAAGAAAACAGATAAAGAGAGAGGAGGTAGAAGAGGGAGAGGATAAAAGGAAAAAAAAGTAGAGGAGACGATACAAGAGGATAGAAGGGGAGTAGGAGGAGGACTAAAGGAAAAGAAGAAAGGAAGGAGGGACAAGGGGGGATGTGAGGAGAGAAAACTACATTTCTTCTGTGTACCTTAAAGAAATTCGAAGAAGTCAATACACCGATAGTGTATTAAAACCACACTTGATAATTGTTGGACTCCGGTAATGGATGTGTCCGATCTCTCTCTCTCTCTCTCTCTCTCTCTCTCTCTCTCTCTCTCTCTCTCTCTCTCTCTCTCTCTCTCTCTCTCTCTCTCTCTCTCTCTCTCTCTCTCTCTCTCTCTCTCTCTCTCTCTCTCTCTCTCTCTCTCTCTCTCTCTCTCTCTCTCTGTGATTTCGCACTCGGGCGACGTGATGGTCTTTGTACCTGCTTTTGTATTATCAGCAGACTTAAATAGATATAGGATCTCAGACCTGTGTCTAAATCGTTGATGTATATGATAAAGAGAATAGAGCTCAGCACTGATCCTCCATTACTAGTAACTAGATTTGCTAGAAGACACCCGGAAGCCTGTTCTTTGAGAAACACCCGTTGTTTTCTATTGGTAAGCATATTCTTTATTTACACAATCAGATTATTTCCCATACCTGTTGACTGTAGTTACTTTTTTTTATTATTTTTGGGGGTTTATATCATGGCACAAATTTGGCCCGTCGCTGCTCAACGATAAATCCACAAATTTGGCCCGTCGCTGCTACCGGGTTAACAATCCGGAGTATTTTTCCTGCTACTGATGTCAAATTCATGGGTCTGTTGCTTAAAGCAAAGTTTCTATCTCTACATTTTTTTAAGTGATTTTTCACCATTTTCCAGTCCTCAGAGACCTTGTTCATTTGTAAGGTACGGTGAGTGGCTGAAGCATTTGCTGTTTATGGTCCTTCAACAGCCACGGAGACAAGTTATCGGGTTCCGTCGCGTTTGTCCAGGCACTTGTTTTGCTTTTAGTAGTCGCGTTTATTATTCTGAATGAGGTTTCAACGAGCTCTGAGGCTGTTCTTTACCGCAGACGGGCGTCGACCGCGTCATTTTTATTTCAAGTCATATAATGATTACTTTTCTTCAAGTTTACTACTCTTTTGACCTCTGTAGTCATCGTACCATTTACTCGCTTTATATTATTTTCATTGGGACTGTCGTTTTCTCTACTTACAAGAGTTTATCTTTGAAATTATTTCACGCGTTGTCAATAGTACTGATGTTCAGTTGGTCACATGCTGTAGCGGGTAACAACTTACAGCCAGACTGAAATTTGCTTTTCTTGTAGTCAGATACTACCGACAGATTTTTAAAGAGAAGCAATCTTAACCCCTTAGTTTCTCACCTACCTCGCAATTATGTTTGATGTCGTGGTCGGTCATCATTACTAAGTCCAGTATATTGTTTTCTCGCGTTGGTTGAATAGCAACATGAATGAGGAACGAATCCTTCACCATTTCAATGAGTTTCCTACCTCTTTTTCCCTATAGTTATTATGCCCCAGTCAATTTAGGATGGTGGCAGTTTCCTGTTCCTAACGCATTAATATTTTGTATTACCTAGTGAATTTCATCAAATAAGGCAGTGTCGTGAGGAGTGTGTTGTTTTGGGGGTGTACACGGTCGCAAAAACAGAAACATATTAATATTTGGGGTTATCTCTACGTTCTGTTTTCATAGCAGAGCGCGTACTTCGAGCAAAAGATATTACACCTCCCCCCCTTTTATCCGTTTTTTAAAGCTTTTACACCCCTTAAATGGGTGGTGTTAGCGAGTCTCAGTTATGGCTAAAACGTCCGATTCTCTGCTGCACGCACTAAATTTGTCGTGCTTGGGTACTTAGGTACGCGTGCACAGGATAAAGGTATGACTATTTTTTTCGCTTCGAGTTACAGTAGTTCGTCTATTAAACATGTCTCTGTCTCTGGTTACATTTGTTTCTTATATGTCGCGTCGACGCTACTGTTTGACTGGTTATGGGCTGCCTCCGCCCCTACCAGCATGCAGTTTTTTTTCCTTAGTGCCAGTCACCTTGTCCAACATTCTTTCAAGCCACGCCGATCCAACTTCCCTTAACTTTAGCCTGTCAACACGGAGCAAGAACAGACGTTCAACGAAGTGATACCAAGCATTGATGAATGCTGCGCTTTCATCGTCACAAATTTTCTTCAGCATACTGTTGACGATGAATGCTTTATTGTAAAAACTGGAAAACTCATTGCTTCTCAGGACAAGATATGATTTGACTTTCTTCAAATGTTTCATCAGTATCTTAACATGAAGTCCTCAGTTCACCTTATTTGATGGTCATTTGTGCCCGAGTGAATCAAATGTAGTGTTTGTTTGGATGTACGCGTTCCGTGACATCTGCAGCAGACGCAATGTAGTCTAGTTCTGCACCAGGAATGCAGTAGCACTTTCTTGTGTTTATACTGCGTTTGCAAAGCTCACCCACTTGATCTCGTACAATGTTGTCACCGAGAAGCCTTACTTCGATGTTCAGCTCGGAGGAGGAGGAATAGGGGGAGAAACAAGGAGAAAGTAAAAAATAATTAGAAGAAGAAGAGAAGTAGGAGGAGGAGGAGGAAGAGAAGGAGGAGGAGAAGAAGGAAGAGGAGAAGAAGGAAGAGGAGGAGGAGGAGGAGGAGGAGGAGGAGGATGAAACATGGAAACATGGAAACATGGAAATGCAGGCAACAGAAAGCCTATTGGCTCATTACGAGGTCGCCCGCTTGGGTGATTTAATCTGCTCGACCGCCACTTGGGGCTTGGTGAGCAGATGAAAGCACCTCGATATTGAGGAGCAGATGGAAGCCCCTCGTTATTCAGTTTACTCCCGACGCAGCGAAATGACGGTCGATTCTATATTTGAAGGAGTTGATGGTATTCGCATTCACGACTTCTGAGGGAAGATTGTTCCAGTGGCGAATGACTCCGTTTGAAAAGAAACTCCTTCCAATGTCTGTGTTACATCGACTCGACTGAATGGGTAAACCGTTATTTCTAGTTCTTGAGTTGGTTTGCAGTTCAAAGAATTTGGAATAATCGACGTTATTGAACTTTTTTAGATACTTGAAGACTTGAATCATATCCCCTCGTAGGCGTCTTTTCTCCAATGTAAAGAGATTAAGTCGCTTGAGTCGTTCCTCGTACGGTTGAGCCCTGAAGGTTGGAATCATCTTTGTGGCGCGTCGTTGAATCCTTTCCAGTAGAGCAATGTCCTTTCTGTAATTGGGAGACCAGAACTGCACTGCATACTCGAGGTGCGGTCTTACCATGGAATTATACAAGGATAGCATCACGTCTGGTGTTTTACACTCGAAGTTCCTCGCTATGAATCCCAGCATAATGTTGGCCTTGTTGTATGCTTTTTTACAGTGATTCGCGTGTTTCAGGTCACTGCTGATAGTGACTCCAAGATCCTTTTCCTCCTGCATCGCTTGCAGAGGTCTCCCATTCATGATGTATGTATGGTTACTATTTTGGGACCCAATGTGCATGACTTTGCATTTGTCAACATTAAAAGACATTTGCCATTTTTCCGACCATTCGATAATGTGATTGAGGTCTTTCTGAATGATTTCGCAGTCGGTCTTTGTGAGGGCATCTCCACCCACCTTGGTGTCATCTGCAAATTTCGATATTGTGGATTTCAGTCCTGATTCTAGGTTATTGATATATATGATAAAGAGGATGGGTCCCAGCACTGACCCTTGAGGCACTCCACTAGTGACTGGAAGCCAATCGGAAGGCTGTCCGTTGAGTAGTACTCATTGTTTTCTGTCGGTGAGCCAATCTCTTATCCACGCGATCAGATTGGCTCCGATGCCCGCCGAGTGCAGTTTCTTAAGGAGTCAATCGTGCGGTACCTTGTCGAAGGCTTTCTGAAAGTCCAGGTATATAACATCACTGGGAATGTGGGTATCCCAGTTCTTATATATACCTTGGAAGAAGTCTAATAAATTCGTTAGGCAGGAGCGCTTGTTTCTGAAGCCATGCTGGGTGTCGGATATTATATTATTGTTTTCTAGAAACTTAACAAGTTTATCTCTAATAATCTTTTCGAGTATTTTTCCTGCCACTGATGTCAAACTTATGAACCTGTAGTTTAATGCAACGCTTTTGTTACCTTTTTTGAAAATCGGTGTTACGTTCGCCATCTTCCAGTCTTCCGGGACCTTGTTTAGTTGGACTGACCGGTTGAATATGTTAGTGAGTGGTTGAAGTATTTGTTGTTTAACCTCTTTTAATAACCGCGGGGACAAACTGTCGGGTCCCGTTGACTTGTTCGTGTCGAGTTTGTCCAAGTACTTTTTTACTTCTTGGTCGCATATTGTGTCAATTTCCAGCGGCGTGATCTCACTCGGCGGGTCAGGACCCTCGGGAATGGTTTCGATGTCCTCGACTGTGAATACGGATGCGAAGTTACTATTGAGGATTCTGGCCATCTGTTTACTGTCCTGAGTTACAGATCCAGTCTCGTCTGTCAGGGGACCAATATTGTATTTTACTTTCTTTTTCGATCTTAAGTACGTGAAGAATTTCTTGGAGTTAGTTTTGATTTCGCGCGCTATTTGCTTTTCATAGTTGCGTTTGCTACTCCGAATAAGGCTGCGACAAGCTCTGAGGCTGTTGTGGTACTGTGTGCTGGCTTCGGCCGTAGCATTCTCTTTCATCAAATTATAATTCCTTTTTTTTAGGTTTACTGCCCTTTTTATATCTCTGGTCATCCACGGTGGATCTACGGCCCCATTTACTCGCCTGGATTTCGTAGGCACTGTAGCCTTCTCTACTTGCAACAACTTATCTTTGAAGACATTCCACGCGTTGTCGATTGTATTGTCGGTGATGCCAAGTTGGTCCCAGGTCGTAGGGGGAAGCAGCGCACGGGCTAAGTTGAAATTTCCTTTTTTGTAATCTGGTATCACTGACGGATTATCTACGAGTTTGTGACATATATTGATATTAAAACGGATTAAGTGGTGATCGCACCCATTAAGTTTCTCACCAACTGTACAGTCGCGAATGAGGTCGGGGTCGCTTACTAATACCAGATCCAGCAGATTGTTTTCTCTTGTTGGTTGAGTTACAACTTGAGTGAGGAACGAATCCTCCACCATTTCTATAAGCCTGTTACCCTCTTGATCTCCAGTCATCAGTCCCCAGTCAGTGTTAGGGCAGTTAAAGTCCCCAATTATAATTGCTTCCTTGCTTTGTGTTACAGAGTGAATCTCTTCGTAGAGGGCAGTGTCATCGGCTGCCTGTTGTTTCGGAGGCCTGTATACGGTTGCAAGTGTTAGTTTCTTGTTATTTGCGGTTATTTCCACGTAGACAGAATCGTATTTCTCTGGAAACGTTTCATTGATAAATGCACGAAGGAGGAAAAGGAAGTGGAAAAAACGGACGAAGAGGAAGAGTAGGAGTAAGAGGAGGAGGAGGAGGAGGAGGAGGAGGAGGATTAGGAGGAGGAGGAAACATGGAAACATGGACTAGCAGGCGGCAGAAAGCCTGTTGGCTCATTACTAGGCTGCCTGCTTTCAGTGATTTAATCAATCCGTTTGCCATAGGAGTGGCTTGCAGGGAAGGATTAAAGCACTTGTACACCTACTCTTGGATACGTTCAGTTCACTCCCGTTGCAGCAAAGTGGCGATCAATGCGTTTCTTGAATGAGATGATGCTCTCTGCGCTAACCACTTATGCAGGGAGGCTGTTCCAGTGGCGAACAACTCTATTCGAGAAATAACTCCTGCCTATGTCGGTATTGCATCGCTTTGCTTGAATTGTTTTTCCGTTGTTTCTTGTTCTCAGGTTAGTTTGTAGCGTGAAGAGCTTGGAGTGATCAACGTTGCTGAGCTTGTTCAGGTACTTAAAGACTTGTATCATGTCTCCCCGCAGTCGTCTCTTTTCTAACGTGAAGAGGTTGAGTCCCTCGAGTCGCTCTTCATTGGGCTTCGTCCTCAGTGATGGTATCATCTTCGTGGCGCGGCGCTGTACTCTCTCAAGCAGTTCAATGTTGTTCCTGTAATTTGGAGACCAGAATTGCACGGCGTATTCCAGGTGGGGCCTCACCAGCGAATTATACAAGGATAACATAACTCCCGGCGTCTTGTATTCGAAGTTCCTCGATATGAACCCAAGCATTGTATAGGCTTTCTTACAGGCGGACTTGCAGTGTTTTGTTTGTTTCAAGTCACTGCTGATGGTGACCCCGAGGTCTCTTTCCTCTTGCGCTACATGTAGTGGTTCGCCACCCATGTGGTATGTGTGATTGCTGTTTCTGGATCCGATATGCATTACTTTACATTAGGTAGTGTTGAAGGACATCTGCCATTTTTCCGACCCCCGAGTGATCAAGTCCAGGTCTCTCTGGATAATTTCGCAGTCTGCCGTCGTGAGGGCCTTCCCACCCACCTTTGTGTCGTCGGCAAATTTTGAAAGATTGGATTTTAACCCAAGTTCTAGGTCGTTGATATATATGATGAAGAGTATGGGTCCCAGCACTGACCCCTATGGCACTCCACTTGTGACCGGGAGCCACTCGGAGGAGGAGGAGGAGGAGGAGGAGGAGGAGGAGGAGGAGGAGGAGGCGGAAACATGGAAATGTGGAGGAGGAGGAGAAGAAAAGTTCGAAGCATGGAGGAGGAGCAGAAGGAGGGGGTGCCAGCCTAAACAAATTGTAGAAAATAAAAAAGAAAAGACGTTAGACGAGAAAAAGAAGGGAAAGGAGGCGTTTCAAGCTATTTCCGTAATCTATTTCCCTTTCTAAGGACTCAATTTCAAGCCTCTTAATGCCCGCCCCTCCTCCTCCTCCTCCTCCTTCTCCCTCTCCCCCTCACAAATCTGTCCTTCATAGGCTTTCTACCATGACGTCTCTATCAAGAACGCAATAACTGGCTGGCTAGATCTCGCAGATCTCGGAGTGAGCTGAATTTTGATTGACCGAGAGTTTCTTCTTTCAGCGGAATTCTGTCACCTTATTGGCTACTCGACGTTTAGACTCAAGATTATCGTGTATTTTGATTGGATGCGAGATTAGCAACAAAAGGAAGAAGGCTGAGGAAATAGGGAAGAAAGAAGGAATAAGAACATAAGAACATAAGAACGTAGGAGTCTGCAAGAGGCCGGTAGGCCTGTACAAGGCAGTTCCTTTGAAGCGAAGCTCCCGTGTATCTGACCCCACCTAATATCGCTGTCCATGAATTTATCTAATCTAGCGTGTTGGTAGATTGATGGAATAATTGGTGGATTAATTCAACGGAATGACGTACGAAGAATAAATGAGCGTTAATTGTCTAATGAAATCTTCTTTATTAAGGAGGAAATGCCAAATGATGATCTATGAATGGACTATGAAGTGTGACGTGTGTTTGATTGGGGCAGAGAGAGAGAGAGAGAGAGAGAGAGAGAGAGAGAGAGAGATGATTATTTACTATCAATATAAGACCAATACAAGGAAAACAGAAAAGGAAAGGTCAGGAAAAGATAGTTGGTAGGAGAAAGGAATCGTTAGTGAAATAGATGAGGTATTGAAGTTATGGTAAGAAGGAAAATTAAGAAAAGGAAGAATGAAAACGGAAGAAGGATAGAGGGAGGGTAAAAAATAATTATACGCGAAGAAATAGATGTCTCAGGAATCGATTAGTAAAAAAGAATGAATACGTGGAAAAGGAAGACGGGGAAAAAATATAACGAAGGAAGGACGGACGGAAAGTGGAGGTTGTTGTTATACGTATGTAAAAGAGGAAAAGTATCATACAGAAGTTAAGAAGCAAATGGAAGACGAAAATCTAATAAAAATAGATAAAGAAGGAAAAAAAAAGAAAGGAAAGGTAATGAATGATCACGAGGTTAAAAAAAAACAGGGAAGAAAGAAGAAAGAGGTGGCTTATGATCAACTAGAGTGTTAAGATAGCAATGAGAGATTGACTACAGTACAGGGTAAGATAATAAAATGAATGAGGAATTTTCTGTGATACGTCAAGGACGAAAAAATCAGGACGTAGGTCACTGAAGAACCAAGAAGTTGGAGGGGACTGTGATAAGTAAGGAAATAGAAAGATCAGGAAGATTATCATGTCAGAATAAGGAAGAAAAGAATGGCTGAATGTGATACGTACAGGAGGAAAGGACGATCAGGGACAATACCGAAGAAAAGGAAGGAAGGAGAAAGAGACTGTTTGTGACTGACCAGAAGGGTCACAATGATGATCGGTCCCATTGGTCAAAAAAATGTTGCAGATTTATGAGAACATTTGTCGCGGGTTTCCTCATATCCGTCCTCTTCCCTCATCTCCTCCTTCTACTCTTCCTTTTCCTCCCCCTCCTGTTTTTCTCATATTTTTCCTATTTTCGCTCTTACTCCATTTCCTCTAACAGTTTCCTCTCCTTTATTTTTCATTTCCTTCTTCCACTCCTCCTCCTCCACCACCCTCTTCTCCTCTTCCTTTTCTTCTTTCACTTCCAGTTCTTCTCTACCACACAATTATCCTTTTCCTCATTCACTTATATCACACTCTCTTCCTTTTCTTCTCTTTCCTTTTCTTCCTCCCACTTCAGCCTTTCAAAGGCATATTTGATAGGTAGGTATTACGAAATACAGGGACCCTGCATGAGGCGGTACACGCCTTAGGCGACTACCCAAAGAGAGTCATAGTTACTCCCGCCATATATTATATATATATATATATATATATATATATATATATATATATATATATATATATATATATATATATATATATATATATATATATATATATGTATATATATATATATATATATATATATATATATATATATATATATATATATATATATATATATATATATATATATATATATATAGCCTCATGCAGGGTCCCTAATTTCGTCCTCAGGCATGTAAAGGTGCACGCAACACTACCACGTGCCTTCGGGTGCGGTGAGAGTTGTAGGGTACTAAGGTGTTTTCCTCCCCGTGGGCCCGCCGGGCTGTACGCGTTGGGCGGTCCCGCCACGTCCTGCGTTGCCCAGCCTTGCAACGACCCGCGTCAGGCGAAGTGTCACCACCCCCTCGCAAGAGGGAAGGGTGTCGGTTATCCAACCGCATTATGCTTTATCTCTCCCACTCCCATGCAGAGTGGGGGGGCTGGCACCAAAAACCAGGCGGCCGTCGCGCTATTCATGCCTGGTTTATAAAGGGTCGCGACCTATGGGTGCCTGTCCGGTGCGCTACTACGTGCGACCACCCTTAGTACTCCGGTACCCGTTAGTACGACATTCGTGGCCGAAAGCGGCGATTGCTCTGGGAGGTTGTTCGGATGTGCCGGATGGTAAAGCTCACGGTGCTCACGACCACGCGAGGTTACGGCAATGTGGCCGTAGTCGTGTAGCGTCAAAGCTGAGAACGCGCATCTATAAACCGCTAATATATATATATATATATATATATATATATATATATATATATATATATATATATATATATATATATATATATATATATATATATATATATATATATATATATATATATATATATATATATATATGTGTGTGTGTGTGTGTGTGTGTGTGTGTGTGTGTGTGTCTATATATATATATATATATATATATATATATATATATATATATATATATATATATATATATATATATATGTGTGTGTGTGTGTGTATATATATATATATATATATATATATATATATATATATATATATATATATATATATATATTTATATATACAGCGTGACGGCACCGCGTCCAGGACGACACGGGTTCGCGCCCCGCCCGGTGCCACAAGCTGGAAGTTTTCAATCACCACCGTGTGGCCTAAAACTACCCACATGCTGTCCAGAAGTCCACCTATCAACCCGGACTCTAGATTCTAGGATCAAAGATGAGTTCTGGGGAACAGCATGGGCCCATGCGAGATGGCGCCGCTATAAACACTTGTCTGCGCCATGACAGGCTGGGGCCGACCATAAGGCTCCATCAAGAAAGCGTACCGGTGCCATAGGCGAATACGTAAATATATATATATATATATATATATATATATATATATATATATATATATATATATATATATATATATATATATATATATATATATATTTGAACACCCCTCCCCTAAGAAATAATGTATCGTTGATACTATTTCCAATATATGCATATATTCGATTTCAAACATTACTTCAGTCACTAACGAATAGCTTAATGTCATTATGGCTGATATTGAAGAATATTTGTGTAAAGGAATTGCTCAAACACACACATGCACACAAAAAAATGGACTCCAACGATCATTTCTTCGATAAAGGTATACAGTACTTCATACAGTGTCGTTTCCATTTCCTCAGTATTATCGTCAAGAACATGACCTAAATAATTTTCATTTAGAGTTTCATTACTAAAATCCTATAGAAATAAGTCAGAGTAGTTTTACTGGTGCTTATCTATGAAAAAAAAGAATATATTGTTCATGCTTCCTAAACCACACACACAAAAAAAGTGTCACCAAAAATAAAACGTGCATACTTATCTGATAAACAAATAAACATGAAATTGCAAAAAAAAAAAAAAGCATAATATAATTACTCCATACCCACTGACATAATAAGGTAACTCTAAACCACATATGATAATCTTGTTGCAACAGCATCACCAGTACTTATCACTCGAATCCGTCACCTGATACAGAATCTTGGCATTACATGCAACTTACAAACAGCTTGCTGTGGTCACTGCACACATGTTTCCCACAACTTCAGTTTATTAGTACAAGACACCACAAAGGAAACAAATGTGTTTATATTTCAAAGGACCTGGCACAGGACTGTGAAAATTTCGGTGGTCTCTCCTCTCACATATTCAGAAAGGTACTGGAAAGGAGAGGGATCTAAGAGTTGCTAATTCAAGACGGTGATCAATTTTTTTGGGGGGGTGTTCAAACATCCCAGGGTCCTAATGTAGGGTTAAGTGAAACGACGCTCCCTCGGGCGTATGCTCCCCAATAATTAGTTAGTACAAATGGAACTGAAACCCTCTCCATCGATGTTTCCTTATGATGCAGAAGTTTAAAAGAAAACCCTTTTAAAGGTGCATCGCAAAACCATCCAAAAATATCTTGAGCGGATTATTCAGCAGTCAAAAAAGTGTCAAACGTAAAGTAGAAATGTAAAATGATACAATTTAGGACAAAAAATAAATAGAATAAGAAATATAATACTGTGCTCGGGGGTCACAGCCTAGGACCTAGAGTAATGTTACCCCTGTAAAACTCATTGGTAAGCCCTCGTCTGGAACAGTCACTGCAGTCCTCTTATTATAGTGAGGAGGTCGAATTACTTCACGGAATACAACGACGTGCTATGGTAATGATACCATCGCAGAGGGCTCATGCATATAAAAAACGACTCAAGCAAAGTCACCTATTTAGTTTAGACAAAAAACAATAACAAGGTGATTTGATCCAGGTCTTTAAATACATGAATAGGTTCAGTTACGTCGAGAACTCCAAGTTTTTTGAGCGCCAAAGTAATCATAAAACTAGAAATAATTGTGTATCAATTCAAGCGCAGCAACGCAGAGCAGATATTTAAAAGTAGTGTCTTCTCACACAGTCATCAGGCAGTGAACTTGAGTTCCGCAGTTACAGCTAATCGTTTGCGTCGGAGGTCATTTACGTGCCTAAGTAATATAATATTTTACTAAAATGGGTAGACAAGGTCTCCTCACGGCGGTTGTGGGCAGAGTTGTGACGTCACACGTCCCTCGCCGACTTAAAGTCATCTACCCATAACGTATACTCTCATCCGGGATTATGAAATAACCACAGAATGTTCAGAAAAAAAAACCTTACCCAAACATAATCTTATGACGCATTTCGGCGTGTCATATAATACAAAAACACGAAAAACTTTGTGTGATTTGAATATTATAGTAAAAGGATATAGCATAACATATTCCTCACTTTTTTGTCCTCACCTCACTACAATCACTTGAATATTGCTCCGACTGAATTTTTGATCACAGATTTGAAATCAGCAAATTTTCATGATTCTTACTATAAAATAACTAACAAAACAAAGATATCTAGATGGTAAAACTTGCCGACAATTATAGGGAACCTATGTCAAGGTATCATGGCGTGAGACTGCAGGTATGTGGATTAGGACTCTGCCTCGGCAAGGGACGTGTGACACAACACGGTAGCCCGCCACCGCCAAGTGCAGATAAATTGTATTATACTGGTCTTGTGGGTAGCCTCGTCAACTAACAGGCTTTCTTTCTGTTGGCTGATATTCAATATTCCTCTCTCCTTTTCTTCATCGTTTTCATTTTTGTACATCTTGTTTTTGTTCTTGTTCTTCCTGTTCTTTTTATTCTTGCTCTTCTTGTTCTTGTTCTTGTTCTTGTTTTTCTTTTTCTTCTTCTTTTTTTTCTTTTCCTTCTTCTTTTTCTTCACATTTTAAAACATAAGAATTTATGAACATAGGAACGTGAGGAGTCTACAACAGGACGATTGACCTGTATACAAGGAAACTCCTGCAAGTCTAACTCCTCCTTACCTGACTATCCATGAATTTATCCAATCTCTTGAATTTATCTATGGTATTGGTACTCACAATATGCTTGCCAAGCCTGTTCAACTCATCCACGACTTTATTGGAATTCTTGCCTATGTCTGTTGAATCTAAGTTTACCTAATTTAAACACACTGCTACTTAATTCCTTATCTCCCAGTAAAAAACATGGAGAGAGTAAAAGACGTGTTGTTGGTCTCCTTCACTCTCGGGTTCCCTTTTTCAAAAGAATTTTCATATTACATTGTAGAAAAACCTCCCTTTTCCCCCTTTCATCTCCTTAATTTTTGCCCAGCCTTATTCTTTACCTTCTTTCCTTCCACTTTCTGTTATTTACTTCATCCCTCTTTATTCTTTGGTCCCTAACTCTCCCTATATTTTTTTTTTCTCCTTTACTATATCTCTAATTTTATTTATCCTTTTTGTCGCCAATCTCTCCAGTTTTTCCCTCCCTCTTCTACTGCTTTAGTTTTTCTCTTTTTTTTTATTTCCGTACTCTTTTTAACTATCTTCTTCCTCTTTCCCACTTTATCCTTTCTCCATTTCTCATATATCTCGGCTGTCCCTTCCTTCTTTTGCTTTCACTCCTCTCTCCTCCTTTATTTTTTTTATGAAATCCTTACTTCTTCTGCACTTCTTTTCTCTCCATTTCTCCGTGCTCCAAAGAGACAAAGAAGAAAAGGGATTGAAGACTCGAGTAAAGGATGAAAGATGAAAGAAAACGAGAGAAATGAATGAAAAGCTGGAAGTAAAGCATCTGAGAGCAAGAAATTATGAAAGGGAGACGAATAAAGCTAAAATGTCTAAAACGGAGATATGGATAGCTTAAAAAATAAAATAAAATAACTTAAGTACATCAATGATGTTTTTCCATGGAAAACAATAAATAACACAACTTCTTAATTAACAACTACGATTATTTTAGGTACTACATCCATCACCTACAACGCAACCACCACCATAGCCAAAACTCCCTCCTTCCACCACAACCCCCAAACCACTGGCATATCCAACATCAACCACCCCCGCTGTCACTACCACTTATATCTTTACAACCACAACTTTCAGGACTACTATCACAACCTCCGTCACATCCATCAATAGCGCCCAAACCTCTACCAAAAGGGTTTAACCACTGCCAAGATCAGCAGCATCACCTACTCCTCCAACACTATTGTCAAAAAAAGCATCACCATTACCACCACCTCCAACATTATCTTCAACATGACAGCCACCATCACCACCGCAAACAACAGAAACAACAGCAACAGTAATAATAACAACAATAACACTCACAGTATCATAGTAAACCCTCTCCATCATTTCCTCTCGCCTGTACTACATTTTTTCTTTACAAGCGCAAGCTCCTCATCAACAAACAACCTGAGTTAGAAAAAAACAGAAATCGAGCAGCATTCAGTCACCCCTCTCCATCCACCTGAGAGAGAGAGAGAGAGAGAGAGAGAGAGAGAGAGAGAGAGAGAGAGAGAGAGAGAGAGAGAGAGACGTGTTACTACAAAAAAAAAAAAATCTTTAAAGCACAGAGGGAACAAAGAAAACGAACCAAGAGACGGATACAGACAGAAAACCTAACACAATGAAATGGAGACGAAAGAAATAAAACAGAAAACAAGGAAAACACAAAATAAGAGTAAAAACCGACAAACAGGGAAAAAAAGGAAACTAAGAAGGAAAGAAAAGTGAGCTAGCGACGATTGCCTCGAATCATGAAAGTCATGAATCGTCAGACCGTTCGTTGGGGTCAGTACTTTTCTTTTTTTCTTTTTTTACAACAAAGGAGACAGCTCAAGGGCACACACAAAAAAAGAAAACAATAATAAAAAAAAGCCCGCTACTCGCTGCTCCCAAAAAAGAATTAAAAGAGGTGGCCGAAAGAAAGATCAATTTCGGAAGGAGAGGTGTCCTGATACCCTCCTCTTGAAAGAGTTCAAGTCGTAGGCAGGAGGAAATACAGATGAAGGAAGATTGTTCCAGAGTTTACCAGCGTGAGGGATGAAAGAGAAAGAAAGATCAATTCATGAATCGTCAGACCGTTCGTTACACAAAAAAAAACAATAATAAAAAAAAGCCGCTACTCGCTGCTCCCAAAAAAAATTAAAAAGAGGGAAAAAAGAAAGATCAATTTCGGAAGGAGAGGTGTCCTGATACCCTCCTCTTGAAAGAGTTCAAGTCGTAGGCAGGAGGAAATACAGATGAAGGAAGATTGTTCCAGAGTTTACCAGCGTGAGGGATGAAAGAGTGAAGATGCTGGTTAACTCTTGCATAAGGGGTTTGGACAGTGTAGGGATGAGCATGAGTAGAAAGTCGTGTGCAGCGGGGCCGCGGGAGGGGGGGAGGCATGCAGTTAGCAAGTTCAGAAGAGCAGTCAGCGTGGAAATATCGATAGAAGATAGAAAGAGAGGCAACATCGCGGCGGAATTTAAGAGGTAGAAGACTATCAGTAGGAGGAGGAGAGCTGATGAGACGAAGAGCCTTAGACTCCACTCTGTCCAGAAGAGCTGTGTAAGTGGAGCCCCCCCACACGTGTGATGCATACTCCATACGAGGGCGGACAAGGCCCCTGTATATGGATAGCAACTGCGCGGGGGAGAAGAACTGGCGGAGACGATACAGAACGCCCAACCTCGAGGAAGCTGATTTAGCAAGAGAGTAGATATGAAGTTTCCAGTTGAGATTTTGAGTTAAGGATAGACCGAGGATGTTTAGTGTTGAAGAAGGTGACAGCTGAGTGTTGTCGAAGAAGTGTTTGGAAGATTGTGTCGAGCTGATAGGTGGAGAAATTGAGTTTTTGAGGCATTGAAGGACAGAAGGTTCCTTCTGCCCCAATCGGAAATGATAGCAAGGTCTGAGGTTAAGCGTTCTGCAGCCTCCTGTCTGGAGTCGTGTACTTCCTGATGTGTTGGTATTCTATTGAAAGAAGTTGAATAATGCAGAGTGGAGTCGTCGGCGTATGAATGGACAGGACAGTTTGTTATGGAAAGAAGATCATTGATGAATAACAGGAAGAGAGTGGGTGATAGGACAGAGCCCTGTGGAACGCCACTGTTGATAGATATAGGGGAAGATCAGTGACCGTCTACCACCGCAGAGATAGAACGGCCGGAAAGGAAACTGGAGAGAGGGGGATAGAATCCGAAAGAGGGCAGTTTAGAAAGCAAAGACTGGTGCCAGACTCTATCGAAGGCTTTCGATATGTCTAGCGCAACAGAGAAAGTTTCACCGAAACGGCTAAGAGAGGATGACCAAGAGTCAGTTAAGAGAGCAAGAAGATCGCCAGTAGAACGCCCCTTGCGAAATCCATACTGGCGATCAGATAGAAGGTTAAAAGTGGAAAGGTGCTTTTGAATCTTCCGGTTAAGGATTGATTCAAAAGCTTTAGATAGACAGGAAAGTAAAGCTATAGAGCGGTAGTTTAAGGGATTGGGACGGTCACCCTTCTTGGGCACAGGCTGTACAAAGGCATACTTCCAGCAGGAAGGAAAGATAGATGTTGATAGGCAGAGACGAAAGAGTTTGACCAGGCAGGGTGTCAGCACAGAAGCACAGTTTTTAAGGACAATAGGAGGCACTCCATCAGGTCCATAAGCCTTCTGAGAGTTGAGGCCAGAGAGGGCATAGAAAACATCATTTGGAAGAATCTTAATAACAGGCATAAAGGAGTCAGAGGGGGGATGAGTAGGAGGAATATGCCCAGAATCGTCCAGGGTGGAGTTCTTTCAGAAAGTTTGAGCGAAGAGTTCAGCCTTAGAGACAGATTGAGCGGCAGTGCTGCCGTCAGGGTTAAGGAGAGGAGGGAAAGAGGAAGAAGTGAAATTGGAGGAGATATTTTTGGCTAGATGCCAGAAGTCACGGGAAGAATTAGAAGAAGCAAGGTGTTGACATTTTCTATTAATAAAAGAAGTTTTGGTAAGTCGGAGAATAGATTTGGCACGATTCCGGGCTGAAATGTAAAGGTCAAAGTTAGTGGGAGTTCGAAGGCTCTGGAACCTTTTGTGAGCTGCCTCTCTATCTTTTATAGCACGAGAACAAGCGTGATTAAACCAAGGCTTTTTAGCATGAGGAGTAGAGAAAGTACGTGGAATGTATGCCTCCATTCCAGAGACAATCACCTCTGTGATGCGCTGAGCACACACAGAGGGGTCTCTCTCCTGGAAGTAGTAATCATTCCACGGGAAATCGGAAAAGTACATCCTCAGGTCGTCCCACCGAGCTGAAGCAAAATGCCAGAAGCATCGCCTCTTCGGTGGGTCCAGAG
This sequence comes from Eriocheir sinensis, assembly GCF_024679095.1. Taxonomy (NCBI): domain Eukaryota; kingdom Metazoa; phylum Arthropoda; class Malacostraca; order Decapoda; family Varunidae; genus Eriocheir; species Eriocheir sinensis. The sequence continues at coordinate 10,187,558 of NC_066538.1, forward strand.
GATGTACAGGAGCGATAGAACAGAATACATAAATAAGGTTATGATCGGAGGAGCCCAACGGAGAGAACAGTTTGACAGAGTAAGCAGAAGGATTAGAGGTAAGTAAGAGGTCTAGAATGTTGGGCCTGTCTCCAAGGCGGTCGGGAATACGAGTAGGGTGCTGAACCAACTGTTCTAGGTCGTTGAGGAGAGCAAAGTTGTAGGCTTGTTCACCAGGCTGGTCAGTGAAGGTGGATGAAAGCCAAAGCTGGTGGTGAACATTGAAATCTCCCAAGATGGAGATTTCAGCGAAGGGAGAGTGAGTCAAGATGTGCTCCACTTTAGAGTTCAAATAGTCAAAGAATTTTACATAGTTAGTAGAGTTAGGTGAGAGATAAACAGCACATATGTATTTAGTAATAGAATGACAATGAAGTCTTAGCCAGATGGTGGAAAATTCAGAAGAGTCAAGGTCGTGGGCACGAGAGCAAGTAATGTCGTTGCGCACGTAGGCGCAACATCCAGCTTTGGATTGAAATTTAGGATAGAGATAGTAGGAGGGAACAGAGTAGAGGTTGCTGTCAGTAGCCTCAGAAACCTGTGTTTCGGTGAGGAAGAGAAGGTGGGGTTTAGAGGAGGAGAAATGGTGTTCCACAGAATGAAAATTAGAACGAAGACCGCGAATGTTGCAGAAATTGATAAGGAGGAGGTTCGAGGTGTTATCAGGACACCTCTCAAGTCGGTAGCCAGAAGGGGAGTCCTCCCAGGGGGAATTTATGGTCCCCCCCCCCAGGCAGGGACTCCGAGGCAGTGTTTTCGTTAGCCATTTTGAATTCTGAATTTGTTGTAAATGTTGTAAATGGCAGCTGCCAGCTGCTGGGTGACAGATGGCTATTGCTGATCTACCCACCGACGAAAGCCCATCACCTTCTCTTTTTACGAGGCTGTATCAGGGCTGAGAGGTGAGGAGGCACCTCGAATACGTAACACCCGTGTTGGGTTCTTCAAAGATATTGGGGGCTTACTAGATGAAACAGTGCAGTTTGTTTATGCGCGTGACAAGGACAGTGATATCTTGGAATATTTTACATAACTTGGAAGCGTAGCTCAGAACAGAGGCGGGCCTCCTCAGGAAGCCTTACGGCGGATTTACTTGGGCCTCGGTGTTATGCACGTTTAGCACGAGTAAGCTGCAGAACGCTTAACCTCAGACCTTGCTATCATTTCCGATTGGGGCAGAAGGAACCTTGTGTCCTTCAATGCCTCAAAAACTCAATTTCTCCACCTATCAACTCGACACAATCTTCCAAACACCTATCCCCTATTCTTCGACAACACTCAGCTGTCACCGTCTTCAACACTAAACATCCTCGGTCTATCCTTAACTCAAAATTTCAACTGGAAACTTCATATCTCCTCTCTCGCTAAATCAGCTTCCTCGAGGTTGGGCGTTCTGTATCGTCTCCGCCAGTTCTTCTCCCCCGCGCAGTTGCTATCCATATACAGGGGCCTTGTCCGCCCTCGTATGGAGTATGCATCTCACGTGTGGGGAGGCTCCACTCACAGCTCTTCTGGACAGAGTGGAGTCTAAGGCTCTTCGTCTCATCAGCTCTCCTCCTCCTACTGATAGTCTTCTACCTCTTAAATTCCGCCGCGATGTTGCCTCTCTTTCTATCTTCTATCGATATTTCCACGCTGACTGCTCTTCTGAACTTGCTAACTGCATGCCTCCCCCCCTCCCGCGGCCCCGCTGCACACGACTTTCTACTCATGCTCATCCCTATACTGTCCAAACCCCTTATGCAAGAGTTAACCAGCATCTTCACTCTTTCATCCCTCACGCTGGTAAACTCTGGAACAATCTTCCTTCATCTGTATTTCGTCCTGCCTACGACTTGAACTCTTTCAAAAGGAGGGTATCAGGACACCTCTCCTCCCGAAATTGACCTTTCTTTCGGCCACCTCTTTTGATTTTTTGGGGGGAGCAGCGAGTAGCGGGCTTTTTTTATTATTGTTTTCTTTTTTGTGTGCCCTTGAGCTGTCTCCTTTGTTGTAAAAAAAAATATATATATATGGCGTTGTCGATACTTATGCACAAGGACACAGATCCGGATCGTCAAGTTGCTTGTGCTCGCTGTCGTACTCTATGGCTGTGAGACATGAGCACTAAATAGCGACTTGAAGAGTCGAACTGATGCTTTCGATGATAAGTGCCAATGCAGAATCATGAGATATCTCTGGAATAACTTTTCATCAAATCAGCAATTACTCCGTGAGACCGATTCGAGACCTATTACTTGAATATTCTGTGAACGCCAACTCTGACTATACGGGCATGTGACACGCCTACCATGCTCATTGTTTTTTTCTTTCTGTAAGAGGCAACCATGAGTGCAGGTGGCCGAAGGGACGCCGACAGACTTCGTGGACTGAGCAAGTCAATAGATCCTGACATAAAGTACTTGGGATGGGTAGGGTGTCTGCATGGTGACATGCCCCCAGGAGAACCACCGGGTTTGGTGTCATAGGGTGGACAAGGCGACGGCCCCCCGCGACGTATGCCCTCATCGATTGATTGATGTGACCCTATATATAAAACATAATTTACAAAATTTGATATGTTGCGATCTAAAACCACTAAAAGGTGGTAATGGGAAAAAAAAGGTCACTGAGGAAAAAAAAAACGTTGACGGCTTCCATCTTGAATTCTGGAAAATGGTCAACGTTATAAAAAAAATATAGCCAGCCAGCTATAGTCAGTCTCAAATATGAAGTCCGTCTGGGTAGGGCTCGAGCATCTACCCACCATCACCCCCCAAAACTGCTCTCTCTCGTGTCAACTATTTACTCTTTCAAATCATGTATTAAATATTCTGCATTTATTATATAAGACTAAATAGTACTATAAATGTGTCGCTATTTTTTTCACTTTTGGGAGTTCACCATAGGAAGTTTAACGATGTCAGCTAGACTACTTCCATTCCTTGCCTTTATTTTTGTAAGTATTTTTCATTCATATCTGCCCCCTCCTCCTCCTCCTCCTCCTTCTCCTCTTCCCCCCTTTTCTCCTTGCCCCTCCTCCTCCTCCTCCTCCTTCTCCTACTACTACTACTACTTCTACTACTACTACTACTTCTACTACTACAAATGCCTAAACTAATGATACTATATTTTTACTATCGCTACTGCTACTACTACTACTACTACTACTTCTACTACTACTACTACTACTGATACTACTACTCCTACTACTACTACTACTACTACTGTTACTACTACTGCTCCTTCTGCTACTACTGCTACTACTACTACTACTACTACTACTACTACTACTACTACTACTATAACTACTACAGCCTCTGCTACTACTACTGCTATTACACAACTTCTGCTCTTACTGCTACTACTACTACTACTACTACTACTACTACTACTATTACTACTACTTATATCACTACAAATACCTAAACTATTGATACTATTGGGGTAGGCGGTGACTGAGTCGACAGAGTGACGGTGCCGCGTTCAGGAGGACGCGAGTTCAATCCCCGCCCGGTGCCACCAAGCTGGGATTTTCCAGCCGCCGCCGAGTGCCTTAAAACTACCCACATGCTGTCCAGAAGACCACCTATCAACCCGGACTCTAGATTCTAGGATTAAAGATGACCTCCGGGAGGGCAGCATGAGCCAATGCAAGATGGCGCCACTATAAACACTCACCTGCGCCAGAACGGGCTAGGCCGACCATCAGGCCCCACCGGGAAGAAACCTTGGGCCGACCATCAGGCCCCACCGGGAAGAAGCCTACCGGCGCAATAGGCCGCGACGTAAAATTTTTTTTTTTACTATCGCTACTGCTACTACTACTACTACTACTTCTACTACTACTGCTACTACTACTACTACTACTACTACTACTACTACTACTGTTACTACTACTGCTGTTCCTGCTACTACTGCTACTACTACTACTACCACAACTACTACTACTACTACTACTACTTCTACTACTACTACTACTACTACTACTACTACTACTACTACTACTACAACTACTACTGCTATTACACAACTACTGCTCTTACTACTACTGCCACTATTACTACTACTATTACTACTACAACTACTGTTACTTCTACTACTGCTACGACGACGATGACGATGGCGACTCTTTCTCCTCCTCATAATCATTCTCTTCGGCATCATATTCACCTTCTATTTCTCCCACGAACTTCTTAGGCTTGTCCTTCTGTATTCTTTATTTTTCAAAATTATACTAAGTTTCTCATTTTCCTAACCCCCTCATCATCTTCCTCCTCCTCCTCCTCCTCCTCCTCCTTCTCCTCCTCCTCCCCTTCCACCTCCTCCTCTTCCTCTTTTCTCAACCTTTCATCACTCCTTTTCCACCTCCTCCTCTTCCTTCTCCTCCTCCTATTTTCAAGTAAGGTGCGGGAAAGACAAGTTACATTGGGACACCAGGACATCTAACGGGGCGCCGCTTTTTGTCCAAGTTTGGCACGAGAAAACTGATCCTCCCTTGTTCTTCTTCATCTCCGTCCCTCTCCTCTTACTTTTCTTCCTCCCTTCGTATTGTTTTAAATGTTCATTGTTTTCGTAATTTTTCTTCTTTTGCTTATATTTTCCTTCTTCTTTTTCCTCTTTTATTTTTTTACATCACCCTCCTACTTCTCCTTCTCGTCCCCCTACTCCTTCTCTTACACGTCCTCCTCCTCCTCTTCCTCCTCCTCCTCATTATCATTATCATTTTCCTAATCCTCATTTTTCTCCTCATTTTCCGCCTCCTCCCCCTTCTACTCTTGCTCCCTATTCTTATCCTTCTCCTACTTTCTTTTCTTTTTCCTCTTTATCTTCTTGTCCTTTTTGTTTATTCTTCTTGCCCCTGCTCTTTTTATTTTTGCACTTTTTGTCATTCTTCATATTTCTGTTCCTGTTCTTGTTTTCTTATCTTTGATGTTCTTGTTCTTGTCATTGTTGTTTTCTTTTTTTTTTAAGCAAGGGAGGCAACTCAAGGGCAGAAAGCAAAAACTGAAAAGTAGAAGTCCTTTAGACGCTGTTCCAATACAAGACAAAAGAACGAGAGGCGAGAAGAGAGCTCAGTTTCGGAAGAAGAGATGACTTGATACTCTCCTCTAGAAAGAGTTCAAGTCGCAGGCAGGAAGAAATACAGACGGGGGAAACCGATCCAGAGTTAACCAGCGGAATGGATAAAAAGAATGAAGATGCTGGTTGATTCCTGCAATAGGGATTTGGATAGAATAGGGATGAGCAAGAGTAGAAAGTCTTGTCCAGGGTGGCCACGGGAACGGGGTAGGAATGCAGTTATCAAGTTCATAAGTCATAAAAAAAATACATCGATAGAAGATAGAAAGAGACGCAACATTGCATCGAAATTTAAGAGGCAGAAGATTGCTAATAAGAGGAGGTGAGTTGATGAGACGAAGAGCCTTTCGGCCGTACCATACATCATCTCCCCTACCACCTTCCTCTTCCCCTTCCCTTACACGGTGTCCTCTTTCTGTTGGACACTACACGTGGACCTCGACACCTTCCCTTTGTGGGAGGAAGGATACAAGGAGAGGGCATTACGTCACAGAAGTGAAGCCAGCTTGGCCTTGGCTTTGCTCCGCCCCCTCCCCACCGCGGCCCTCAATTCCATCCAAAACATTGCCCGGCTGGCCGGACGCGCGATACCCACACCTCAACATTTTGCCTTCATGCCGGTTTGCTCTGCCTGTGATTGCACCCATAGAGGCGGGGATGGCAGCATAACGTTTCATCGGTAAGACAAAATTATATTTGTGGTGAAACATTATATAGGAGGCGAGAAAACTGAGCTTGAAATCGAGCGACATAAAAGAATGCGAATGATTCCTAGGTGGCAATTTCAAGGAAATCATTTTGTATCTGTAAATTATCTCCTATGGCTTTTACATACAAACAGGTCACATTACTGGAATGTAGAGGTCTTTGAGTACTATCAGAAATAAAATGAACACATAGTTATTTTGCAAAATATGTAAAATAAGAGTGCAAACCTGGGCAAGTTACAGCGTCGATTCAACCCACGCGGGCACTCATTTGCCTGACAACGTTAATTCTCATTCTCTCATTCTTATTCTCTCATTCTCATTTCCTCTCATTCTTATTCTCTAATTCTCATTATCTCTCTCTCATTCTCATTCTCATTCTCTCTCTCATTTTCATTATCTCTTTCATTTTCATTCTCATTACCTCTCATTCTCATTATCATTATCATTCCACCTCATTTTCAATCTCTCATTCTCATTCTCTCTCTCTCTTATTCTCATTCTTTCATTCTCATTCTCTCATTCTTATTCTCTCTCATTCTTATTTTTATTCCATCTCTCTCTCTCTCTCTCTCTCTCTCTCTCTCTCTCTCTCTCTCTCTCTCTCTCTCTCTCTCTCTCTCTCTCTCTCTCTCTCTCTCTCTCTCTCTCTCTCTCTCTCTCTCTCTCATTCTCTCAGTTTCATTCTCCCTCATTCTTATTCTCTCTCCCTCATTCTCATTACCATACTCTCATTCTCATTCTCACTCATTCTCTCATTTTCATTTTCCCTCATTCTTATTATCTCTCCCTCATTCTCATTACCTCTCTCTCATTCTCATCCTCATTCTCTCTCTCTCTCTCTCTCTCTCTCTCTCTCTCTCTCTCTCTCTCTCTCTCTCTCTCTCTCTCTCTCTCTCTCTCTCTCTCTCTCTCTCTCTCTCTCTCTCTCTCTCTCTCTCTCTCTCTCTCTCTCTCTCTCTCTCTCTCTCTCTCTCTCTCTCTCTCTCTCTCTCTCTCTCTCTCTCTCTCTCTCTCTTACAGGAGTTATCTTCTATTATTTATTACACTCTTGTAAGTATTTTTTTTCATATCTGGTGATCAAGCCATCTCCACCACTGCACAACCATTTTTCTTCCTATAAAACATGCAATCAACCCCTCTCAGTAATTGGTGCCTGACCTGTATGTTGCATTTTCTCCATATATCTAACGATGACATGCATGATTGTGTAACATGGTTTAACGTCGAGTCAAATATAGACTATTATTCAGAGGTGGGCGCGGTACTGAAAAATCAGCAGTGCGGTTGCGGTAGTGCGGTACTTTTTCCAGAGTAGAGCAGTTGCGGTAGTGCGGTCCCATTTTTTTTTCTTTCTCAGTGCGTTACGCGGTGTGTAGTACTGCGGTAGCGGTAGTCATTAGTCAATATATAAAAAAATACTTCAGTGCCTATCCTGGCTATCCATTGACTAAGTAATAACTTGTGATACAAAAAAAAATAAAGGAGGACTGGGGGAGGGAGGGAGGGAGGTAAGGAAGGAAGAAGGGGGGGCAGGGAAGTAGAGGACGGGAAGGGGAGGAGGGGGAAGGAAGGGAATGCAACTTTCCGAGGAAGGAGGGAGGGGACAGGGAAGGGGGAGGAGGAGATCAGTGTCATGTGAGAGAGGAGGAAGCGGGCGGTGAGAAGGAAGGCGGGAAGGAAGGAAGGAAGGATGGAAGGGTGGTGCAGCTGCAGGGATATGGGGGAGTGAAGGGGAAGGGGAGGAGGGGAGGAAGGGGAGGAATATTCTCCAGCGTTGGAGGAAAACGAGAGATTACTAATATAGGAAAGTCATAACGGGAAGAGTGAAACATTATTCAAACTGTCCAACATATTAAGACAAAACACGTCAACTACAACTATTAATAGCGGCTCCCGTGGGAAAGCTGTAAGCCCTGGCCTCTCAGGGCTCAGTAAAGAAAGCACGTGGAAATTTCAATGAGGAGATAATTATAATAATAACGATAATAATAATAATAATAATAATAATAATAATAATAATAATAATAATAATAATAATAATAATAATAATAAATTATTATTATTATTATTATTATTATTATTATTATTATAATCATACAATATTGATCTTGGCTACATTGAAGAGAGAGAGAGAGAGAGAGAGAGAGAGAGAGAGAGAGAGAGAGAGAGAGAGAGAGAGAGAGAGAGAGAGAGAGAGAGAGAGAGAGAGAGAATAATAAAATAGAGAAGTTACAATGAAGTTAAAAAAGATATAGTATGTACTATGGTCTATGTTATGCATCAAAGAAAAAAAATGTACGGGATATGAAATTGAGCGGCGACCATGTTTAGTGTTTGCTTGTACTGTTGTACATTGCCATGTACAGTCATCGTCAGAGGCAGTCATGGCGCGCCGCCTTGGGTTGAGTGATGAACAGATTTACTCCGAGTTATTCATTTAATATTTAATTTTGAACAATAACTGAAAAGTCAGAATGATTGAATCACTGATACTGATGACTGATATCGACTGACTGATTGAGTCCGATTCTCTGTAAAAAAAAAATAATAATTATGTGAGCATGCCGCGCGGCAAATGTCTTCGATAGTTTTCTAAGTACCGCAAAAAGTACCGCAGGATTTTTTAGTGCGGTCCGCGGTAGTGCGGTATTTTCAGAAAGTTTGCGGTAATGCAGTAGTGCGGTACTTTTTTGTGATGAGGTACTACCGCACTACCGCACTAAGTACCGCACTTGCCCACCTCTGCTATTATTTGCGTATGGGTAATTTTTTTTCCTTCCTGCCCCAATACTTTTTTGTTTTCTCGTAGTGAGTTTTGATCACATCTGAGACGCTCTACAAAGAAGGCTGTACATCCTTCCTTCTACGGAATAAAGACAAGGAAATGCTGGTGTTTTTTTTTTTCTATGAAAACCTGTACATACATCCTTAGTGGATATACTGCATCAGTTAAATAACTAAAAACATATGATATGTGGAAGAAATAAGGCAGACAAGCTCATTTACTCTGACGATCTGGGAGCGGGAAATCCAATGTTTTGAGTAGAATTGCTCACCGGGTAAGCTCCGCCCACCCCTACCCCCCATCCTTCACCTTATAGTAAAGAGCGGCCCGCTGATGTCCACTCCATGTATTATTCCTCAAAGTTCCATTTCTAGGGGTTGGGTTGGTAGCTTTTGCAAACACCTCTACATGGAAATCTTGATGATTGAAGGATTTTACACCCATTAGTGTGATTATACATGTTTTTCGATGTATAATCACAAATAAAATGGTTGATTGAATGGTAATTATATAGGTATAATTGCGTACATAGTGTGGGTGATACGGTTGGCATCCCTGGTGGGCCGTGTTTCCACCCCTCCACCGCTCCACGCAGTCAGACAGGAGTCCACACATGCCCGCATCTACCACTTCTCTGCCCTTCACTCCCATCCCGTCAAACAAGGAGCCGTTAGAAAAGAGATCGAGCCCCATCGGAGAAATAGCAAAAGACTACCTGCTGGAGTTAATCAAGCAGGTGTGTTGACACGGCAAGGGTTAAAAATCATGATACAACCCTCAAGTCTTTCATATCATTTTAAATCATTTATTTAAAAAAAAATTGCTGATTCACATTAGACCAAATAAGTTTTCGTATAATTCCTGGATCATTTACTACTATATTAATGAAATACATACAGGATTGACGCATAAAATATGCGAAGGGGCTGACGAAGATGTGCATGTCTCGATCCCTAGCCAGATTCCAACAATTTCGCCATCCAACACCTTCCCTTCTCTGCCGGAAAACCCCTTCGAGTTTTATGGTAGCAGAAAATGGCCGAAGAGGTTTGACAGTCGAAGGAGTTGATTTATGATACGGCCGTCTGAGGGCAGAAAAGGTCCGTGCCTATGAACACCATCTCGGAGGGGAAGATAAAAAATGTGTGTGGTGGGTGGGGAAGTGGCTGGGTGTTGAAGTGATTACAAAGTATCCTCTTGCTTCGACTGATATACGTATAGCAAGAAAACTGTAAATCAAATATATTTACACACACTACTCCCCCTACACACACACACACACACACACACCTACCGACCATAACACACACACACACACACACACACACACACACACACACCTACCGACCGTAACACACACACACACACACACACACACACACACACACAGAGTAACATATCCTAAACATGCAAATACATTACTGACATGGACGCGCTCACACGCACGTTGTAATTATATACATTCTGATAATTCAAATATTTTTTGCGATCATTCAGCCTGTATTTCGATTAGTTTTAAGATAATAAGCGCCTCACGTCCCGTCAAATTTCACAGGGACGCGTCCAATCGGGAAGAGAAAATTGGTTAATGAAAAATCAAGTAAACGATTGATTGGTGTTATTACTATTTTGTTTGCTTTGATTACAGTTTTTAATGTCTTTTCATTGTTTTTTTCGAAAATGTTTCTGGCATTGTTTATCTTTCCGTTTAATAGGTAAATTAATGTTCAATGTGTGTGTGTGTGTGTGTGTGTGTGTGTGTGTGTGTGTGTGTGTGTGTGTGTGTGTGTGTGAGATTCAACAAGGCCTGATCACGAGCTGGACTCGTCAGCGCTAGCAAGTACCCTTCCGATTAGAACAAGCTCATTATAGTCATTCTCCGGATAGAGCTGGGACCTTCACACAAGAGACAAGACCCATCACAGCCCCCCCCCCCCCCCCTCCTGGATTTCTGGGAGACAGTGATCTCGGCCAGAGCCATGCTTGAACCACCATGTCGATTCCTGCCTAAAAGGGCAAACCTGAACCCATTAGGCTATATGAGGTGTGTGTGTGTGTGTGTGTGTGTGTGTGTGTGTGTGTGTGTCATTTATCCCGATATGTATTCAAAATTTCTGGAAAAAAAATATTTTGATTGGTGCTGTTTGTTAGCATTAGTACAAACTGATGATTCGAAGAGTAAAGGTTGTGGTGATAATGAAAACGCGATAACTAGAAGTGGTAGTAGTAATAGTAGTAATATTAGTAGTATAGTAGTAGTTGTATTATCATTATTATTATTGTTATTATTATTATTATTATTATTATTATTATTATTATTATTATTATTATTATTATTATCATTATTATTATTACTATTATTAGTAGTATTGTTATTATTATTATTGTTATTATGATGATTATTATGGTTATTATTATGATTATTATTATTATTGCTGTTATTACCAATAATTATTACTATTATTTATCATCATTATTATTATTTACTTTTATTATTGTTATTACCATTATTATTATTATTATTATTATTATTATTATTATTAGTAGTAGTAGTAGTAGTAGTAGTAGTAGTAGTAGTAGTAGCAGAAGTAGTAGTAGCGGCAGCAACAGTAGTAGTAGTAGTAGTAGTAGTACCAGCTGTAGTAGTAGTAGTAGTAGTAGTAGTCGTAGTAGAAGTAGTAGTAGTAGTAGTAGTAGTAGTAGTAGTAGTAGTAGTAGAAGTGACAGCCGTAGTAGTAGTAGGTGGAGGTATCATTTATGAAGTAGTAGTAGTAGTAGTAGTAGTAGTAGTAGTAGTAGGCAGGAGGAGGCAGGCGCCTCTAACTGGCTAACGTCATTACCAATCAGAGCAAAGGGCTTCAGCCTCAACAAACAAGAATTTGTCGACGCCGTTGCTCTGATATATGGCTGGCCGATTGAGGGACTGCCTGATCTTTGTGTATGTGGATCACTAAATGATGTCACCCACACCATGACATGTAAAAAAGGAGGCTTCGTCTGTATTCGACACGATGAAGTGATGGATCTGACAGCCAGCATGCTCAGGGAGGTATGCCAAAACGTCACTACCGAGCCAGCACTGCTTCCCCTGGACGGCGAACACCTTCGGTACAGGACGGCCAATACCTCACAGGAGGCACGGGTTGATGTAAGTGCCCGCGGATTCTGGGTGCGCGGACAGCCGGCGTGCATGGACATCCGCATATTCGACCCGATGGCTGGCTGTCACCGTGAGCTGCCCCTGCAAGCCGCCCACCACAGGAACGAGCAGGAGAAGACAAGGGCATACGGTGTAAGAATCCAACATGTGGATCAGGGCAGCCTCACCCCCGTCGTCTTCACCACATCCGGCGGGATGAGTCCCAGGGCCCAATGCCTCTACGCACGCCTCGCGGAACTCATCTCAGAAAAGAAGCATCAGCCAAGGAGCCACGTTGTCGCCTGGATGAGGTGTCGCCTCTCGTTCTCCCTACTCAGGTCAGCCATCCTATGTCTCAGGGGCACCAGACACTCTGGCCCAAAAGCCACCAACATCTCCAATATGGACTATGAAGCCACAGTGGTGGAGAGTGACATTAGGGTGGGTCGGGAGTGACTTGAGCAGGGAAGGAAAGGGGGATCTGGATGTAATAGATGATAGGTGATTTAGTGCTAGGTAGTATTAGTGATATGGTTGGATGCCACAGTTATTAGCGAACAGTGTTGGGGCTAATGACCTCCAAGCTATGGAGCCCTCCATGATTATGTGTCGGGAAAATAAACGTGGGTGGAGGTATCATTTATGTAGTAGAAAAAAAGAAGAAAAAAAAGTAGTAGTAGTAGTAGTGTCGCAGTAGTAGTAGTAGTAGTAGTAGTAGTAGTAGTAGTATAATTGCAGCAGTAGTAGTAGCAGTAGTAGTAGTTTTAGTAGTAGTAGTAGTAGTAGTAGTAGTAGTAGTAGTAGTAGTAGTAGTAGTAGTAGTGGTGGTGGCGGCATTATTATTATTATTATTATTATTATTATTATTATTATTATTATTATTATTATTATTATAAGTCGAAGTAGCAGTTACTGTAATAGTAGAATTAGTAGTACGTAGTAGTAGTAGTAGTAATAGTAGTAGTAGTAACAGTAGTAGTAGTAGTAATAGCGATGGTCATAGCAGTAGTAGTAATAGTAGTAGTAGTAGTATTGTCGGTTCACCCAAGTCTGAAGTGAGCATTATCGTGCGCAGGCAACCTTCTGTCACATTGCGTGTCCGATTTCGTGGATACTGTATGCTAGCCTCCGCAATAGCATAGAGTCGTCAGTGCAGGCAGCAATAACAAATACCGTCAATTATAGTTGATTATGAGTTAAAAGATATTAGTAATGTCGCAAATAGCTGTTATGTTAGTTTACAAGATCGCTGATTATGATTATTAAACAGCCTTGGTGTTGTAGACCAATGAGCAAATTAGCAGGCTTTATATTAATAAAACAGCTGTTTGCGACATTTCTAATATTTTTAAACTCAAAATCGACTTTAATTAACAGTATTTGTTATTGCTGCCTGCATATTACTAACACTGATGACTGTTTACTATGCGTAGGCTAACGTACAGTATCCACGAAATCGGACACGACGTGTGACAGCTGGTTGCCAGCGCACGATAGTGCTCACTTCAGACTTGGGTGAACCGACTAGTAGTAGTGGTACTAATAGTACCACTACTACTACTAATTATGACAATCAGAGCAGCGTTATTAATGATGTTATGATCAGTTGCAGGTTTAGGTTTTCATGTGCTACTTGTTTGTGTAACTTTGCGGCTCCGGGTTTGCACTGATTATAATTATTATTGCCAATTTGCCGTTTACATGATGGGAGTGCTACCCATGAATTAGGGTCTGGTGCTTTTTATTTTTATTTTTACAGCAGAGAGCAACTCAAGGGCAACAAAAAGAAAATGAAGAAAAAAAAAAAGCCCGCCCACTGTTGCTCCCACAAAGCGAAGAGTATAGAGGTGTCTTGATACACTCTTCTTGAAAGAGGTCAAGTCATAGACAGGAGGAAATACAGACGAAGGAAGGCTGTTCCAGAGTTTACCAGTGAAGGGGATGAAAGAATGAAGATGCTGGTTAACTCTTGCATAAGGAGTTTGGACAGTATAGGGATGAGGTTGAGTAGAAAGTCGTTGTGCAGCGGGGCCGCGGGAGGAGGGGAGGCATGCAGTTTGCAAGCTCATAAGAGCAGTCAGCATGAAAATAGCAGTAGAAGATAGAAAGAGATGCAACAAGGCGGCAGAATTTAAGAGGTAAAAGACTGTCAGTAAGAGATGGGGAGCTGATGAGATGAAGAACCTAAGACTCCACTTTGTCCAAGAGAGCTATGTGAGTGGAGCCCCCCCACACGTGAGATGCATACTCCTTACGAAGGCGGACAAGGATCCTATATATGGAAAGCATCTGTGCGGGGCAGAAGAACTGACGGAGACGATACAGAACGCCCAACCTCGAGGGAGCTGATTAAGTAAGAGAGGAAATGTGAAGTTTCCAGTTGAGATTTTGAGCTAAGGATAGACCGAGGATGTTTAGTGAAGAAGAAGGTGACAGCTGAGCGTTGTCGAAGAATAGGGGATAGGTGTTTGGAAGATTGTGTCGAGTTGATAGGTGGAGATTTTTTTTTTTTTTTTTTGAGGCATTGAAGAAAACAAGGTTCCTTTTACCCCAGTCGGAAATAATAGCAAGGTCTGAGGTTAAGCGTTCTGCAGCCTCCAGGCTGGAGTCTTGCAATTCCTGTTGAGAGGGCCTTCTGTTGAAAGAAGCTGTATAATGCAAAGAGGAGTCGTCAGCGTATAAGAGGATAGGACAGTTTGTTACGGAAAGAAGATCATTGATGAATAACAGGAAGAGAGTGGGTGATGGGACAGAGACCTGTGGGATACCACTGTTGATATGTTTAAGGGAAGAACAGTGACCGTCTACCACAGCAGAAATAGAACGGCCGGAAAGGAAACTGGAGATAAAGGAACAGAGAGAAGGATAGCATCCGTATGAAGGCAGTTTAGAAAGATTTGTGTCAGACTCTATAGAAATCTTTCGATATGTCTACCACAACTGAAAAAGTTTCACCGAAACGGCAAAGAGAGCAAGAAGATCGCCAGTAGAACGCCACTTGCGGAACCCATATTGGCGATCAGATAGAAGATCAGAAGTGGAAAGGTGCTTTTGAATCTTCTGGTTTAGGATTTATTCAAATGCTCTAAATAGAGGAAAGTCAAGCTATAAGGCGGTAGTTTGTGGGATTGGAACGGTCATCCTTCTTAGGCACAGGCTGTATGAAGGCGTACTTCCAGCAGGAAGGAAAGGTAGATGTTGATAGGCAGAGGCGAAAGAGTTTTACCAGGCAGGGTGTCAGCACGGAAGCACATTTTTTAAGGACAATAGGAGGCACTCCATCAGGTTCATAAGCCTTCTGAGAGTTGAGACCAGAGAGGGCATAGAAAACGTTATTCTTAAGAATCCTAATAACAGGCATAAAGGAGTCAGAGGGGGGATGAGTAGGAGGTACATGCCCAAAATCGTCCAGGGTGGAGTTTTTACAGAAATTTTGAGAGAAGAGTTCAGCCTTAGAGATAGATGAGACAGCGACGCTGCCGTCAGGGTTAAGGAGAGGAGGGAAAGATGAAGAAGCAAAATTGGAGAGATATTTTTGGCCAGGTGCCAAAAGTCTCTCGAAGAGTTAGAAAGAGCAAGGTTTTGACATTTACATACTATGGATGAAAGATTTTTTGGTTAAGCGAAGAATAGATTTGGCACGATTCCTGGCAGAAATGTAAAAATCATGAGAAGCATTAGTTTGAAGGCTCTGGTATCTTTAGTGAGTTGCCTTTCTATCTTTGATAGCACGAGAACAATCGTGATTAAACCGAGGCTTTTTAGCATGAGGAGTAGAGAAAGTACGTGGAATGTGTGCCTCCATTCCAGAGACAATCACCTCTGTGATGCACTGGGCACACATAGAGGGGTGTCTCTCCTGGAAGCAGTAATCATTCCACGGGAAATCGGAAAAGTACACCGTAAGGTCGTCCCACCGAGCGGATGCAAAATCCCAGAAGCATCGCCTCTTCGGTGGGTCCAGAGGTTGTACAGGAGCGATGGGACAGGATACAAAAATAAGGTTGTGATCGGTGGAGACTAACGGAGAGAACAGTTTGACATATTCAATTAAGCAGAAGGGTTAAAGGTAAGGAAAAGGTCTAGTATGTTGGGCCTGTCTCCAAGACGGTCGGGAATACGTGTAGGGTGCTGAACCAACTGCTCTAAATCACTGAGGATAGCGAAGTTGTAGGCTAGTTTATCAGGCTGGTCAGTGAAAGAGGATGAAAACCAAAGCTGGTGGTGAACATTGAGATCTCCTAAGATAGAGATTTCAGCGAAGGGAGAGTGGGTCAAGATGTGATCCACTTTAGAGTTCAAGTAGTCAAAGAATTTTACATAGTTAGTAGAGTTAGGTGAGAGATAAACGGCACAGACGCATTTAGTTATAGAATGGCAATGAAGTCTTAGGCAGATGGTGGAAAACTCTGAAGTCAAGATCGTGGGCATGAAAGCAAGTGACGTCGTTGCGTACGTAGACGCAACATCCAAGTTTGGATTTAAATTTAGGATATAGTAGGAGGGAACAGAGTAGAAATTACTGTCAGTAGCCTCAAAAACCTGTGATTCGGTGTGGAAGAGAAGGTGAGGTTTAGAGGAGGAGAGATGGTGTTCCACAGAAGGAAAATAAGAGCGAAGACCGCGAATGCAGAAGTTAATAAAAAGAAAGTTGGAAGAAGTATCATGACACCTCTTAGGTCGAAGGCCAAAAGTGGAGTCCCCTCTGGGGGCATTTGTGGACACCCCCTCCCTCCCCTCAGACGGGGATTCCGAGGTATAATTTAGACTTGCCATTTCTATTTTTGAAAAGAAAAATTAAGAACCGGTGTGTGTGTAGCGTGTATGTAGTGTGGTGTGGAAAGTAAGAGAATCTGTTTTTAGAGACCATGCTGAACTGCTCTCTGGTGTAGATGAGACAATAGGGAAACGGAAAGTGAGGACACTGGAAGGGTCTTTGGAGGGCTTGCAACACCCTCCACGCTTCCCGTATGTACCTCACCGGAAGTGGCTTGCGCCCGTTTTGGTAGGTGTTTCCCTACCTACTCCCAAGTTTGTGATAAATTTCAGAAGTGGTACTTTTAGTATGGATGCCACCGCTTATACTAACCGCGTTATTAGTCGTTGGTGATGGAGATGGACTTTAATAATATTGAACAACATTTTATTATTAGTTGTATTTTATGTCAGTGATGATGTATAGGTAATAAAGAAAGTAACAGTAATAATTGTGAAATCAATAGCTAAAACGCCGATAAAAGCTCCAATGATTATGGTGATAGTGGGAATAACAGGGGCTAAATATTAGAAGATGCAAGTGGTTACCAGCTGTGGTGGAAAACGACTCAGAAACAGATGAAGTAATGGAGATGGGGACAAGGTGATGGTGGTGGTGGTACTGGTGTAGATGTGTCCCTTTAGAATAAGAAATGTAAAACGTGCAAAGGTCAGAGGGGGAGGAGTGTGTGTGTGTGTGTGTGTGTGTGTGTGTGTGTGTGTGTGTGTGTGTGTGTGTGTGTGTGTGTGTGTGTGTGTGTGTGTGTGTGTGTGTGTGTGTGTGTTTGTGTGTGTGTGTGTGTGTGTGTGTAAGTGTGTGAAGGTACATATGTGTTTTGAAGTTAATTTTAGTAAATCAAGAAGATAGTTCGGCATCTTATTACGAAAACATACACGATTATAAACTATATGATAAAAATCGGGCAATGAGTAATAACAGCTAAAGCAAAAAGCAAAGCAGAAACAGCATCAGCAGCTAATAATGCTGCGATTACTGCTACAACTGCTACTACTACTACTACTACTACTACTACTACTACTACTACTACTACTACTACTACCTACTACTACTACTACTACTACAACTACTGCTACAACCATCACCGCTACCACTGCTACTATTACACTACTACTACTACTACCATCACCACTACTACTACTGCTACTGCTGAAGCACTTACCGTTTCCATATTGTCTCATAAACACCAGATATTAGTTTAGCATGCCACCGCCCGGTGGCTGAATGGATAGCGTTACGGCGTCGCGTTCTGGACGACACGAGACCAATCCCCGCCCGGTGCCACCAAGCTGGGATTTTTCAGCCGCCGCCGAGTGGCTTAAAAAACTACCCACATGCTGTCCAGAAGACCACCTATCAATCCGGACTCTAGATTCTAGAATTAAACATGAGCTCCGAGAGGGCAGCATGAGCCAATGCAAGATGGCGCCACTATAAACATTCGCCTGCACCAGAACGGGCTGGGCCGGCAATCAGGCCCCACCGGGAAGAAGCCTTGGGCCGACCATCAGGATCCACCGGGAAGAAGCCTACCGGAACAATAGGGCACGACGTAAAAAAAAAAAAAAAAAAAAAAAAAAAAAATCCCCTCTTTTTCCACACCACACTACATTCACACAACATACACACCATTTCCCCAAATTCTACAAATTTAAAATGGGCAAACTAAGCAGTGCTCCGGAGTTCCCGCCTGGTGGTGCCAACTTTAGAGGTGTCTTGACAACTCCCCAGACCTCTTTCTTCTCAATTTATGCAGCATTCGCGGTCTTCTTTCCAATTTCCATTCTGTTGAGCACCCTCTCTCCTCTTCTAAACCTCACCTTCTCTTCCTCACCGAAACACAGGTATCGGCAGCTACTGACAGCAATCACTACACTGTTCCCTTCTACTATCTCTATCCTAAATTTCAATCCAAAGCTGAATGTTGCGCCTACGTGCGCAACGACATCACTTGCTCTCGTGCCCACGATCTTGACTCTTCTGAATTTTCCACCATCTGGCTAAGACTTCATTGTCATTCTATCACTAAATACATCTGTATCGTTTATCTCTCACCTAACTCAACTAACTACGTAAAATTCTTTGACTACTTCAACTATAAAGTGGAGTACATCTTGACCCACTCTCCCTTCGCTGAAATCTCCATCCTAGGTGATTTCAATGTTCACCACCAGCATTGGGTTTCATCCTCTTTCACTGACCAGCCTGGTGAACAAGCCTACAATTTTGCTCTCCTCAATGATCTAGACCAGTTGGTTCAGCACCCTACACGTATTCACGGCCGTCTTGGAGACACGCCCAACATACTTGACTTCTTCCTTAACTCTAACCCTTCTGCTTGCTCTGTCAAACTGTTCTCTCCGTTGGGCTTCTTCGATTACAACCTTATTTCTGTATCCTGTCCTATCGCTCCTGTACAGACTCTGTACCCACCGAAGAGGCGATGCTTCTGGCATTTTGCTTCCGCTGGGTGAAACGACCTGAGGATGTACTTTTCCGTTTTCCCGTGGAATGATTACTGCTTCCAGGAGAGGGACCCCTCTGTGTGTGCCCAGCGCATCACAGAGGTGACTGTCTCTGGAATGAAGGCACACATTTCACGTACTTTCTCTACTCCTCATGCTAAAAGGCCTCAAGCTTGTTATCGTGCTGTCAACAATAGAGAGGCAGCTCCCAAAAGGTACCAGAGCCTTCGAACTCCTGCTAACAATGATCTTTACATTTCCTCCCGGAATCGTGCCAAATTTATTCTTTGGCTTACCAAAAAGCTCTTTCATCCATAGTAAATGTCAAAACCTTGCTCTTCTAATTCTTCCAGAGACTTCTGGTACCTGGCCAAAAATATATCTTCAGTCTCACTTCTTTATCTTTCCCTCCTCTCCTTAACCCTGACGGCAGCACCCCCATCTCATCTATCTCTAAGGTTGAACTCTTCTCTTAAACGTTCTGTAAAAACTCCACTCAGGACAATTCCGGGCATATTCCTCTTACTCATTCCCCCTCTGACTCCTTTATGTCTGTTATTAAGATTCATTAGAATTATGTTTTATATGCCCTCTCTGGCCTCAACTCTCAGGAGGCTTATGGACTTGATGGAGTGCCTCCTATTGTCCTTAAAAACTGTGCATCCGTGCTGACACCCTGCTGGTCAAACTCTTTCGCCTTAGCCTGTCAACATCTGCCTTTCCTTCCTGCTGGAAGTACGCCTTCATACAGCCTGTGCCTAAGAAGGGTGACCGTTTCAGTCCCTCAAAGTACCGCCCTATAGCTTTACTTTCCCGTCTATCTACAGCCTTTGAATCAATCCTTAACCGGAAGATGCAAAAGCACCTTTCCATTTCTGACCTTCTATCTGATCGCCAGTATGTGTTCCGCAAGGGGCGTTCTACTGGCGATCTTCTTGCTCTGTTAACTGAATCTTGGTCATCCTCTCTTAGCCGTTTCGGTGAAACTTTTTTCAGTTGCCCTAGACATATCGAAAGCTTTCGATAGAGTCAGGCACAACTCTATGCTTTCTAAACTGCCCTCTTTCGGATTGTATCCTTCTCTGATCCTTTTATCTACAGTTTCCTTTCCGGCCGTTCTATCTCTGCTGTGGTAGACGGTCACTGTTCTTTCCCTAAATCTATCAACAGTCGTGTTGCACAGGGATCTGTCCTATCACCCACTCTCTTCCTGTCATTCATCAATGATCTTTCCTTTACAAACTGTCTTATCGATTCATACGCCGACGACTCCACTCTGCATTATTCAACCCCTTTTAACAGATGACCCTCTCAACAGGAATTACAAGACTTCAGACTGGAGGCTGCAGAACGCTTAACCTCAGACCTTTATTTCGTTTCCGATTGCAGTAAAGAATTTTGTGTCCTTCAATGCCTCAAAAACCCAATTTCTTTACCTATCAACTCAACACAATCTTCCAAACACCTATCCCTAATCTTTAACAACACTCCGCTGTCACCTTCCTCAACGCTAAACATCCTCGGTCTATCCTTAATGACTCAAAATCTTAACTGGAAACTTTACATCTCTTCTCTCACTTCATCAGCTTCCTCGAGGTTGCTCGTTCTGTATCGTCTCCGCCAGTTCTTCTCCCCCGCACAGTTGCGGACCTTGTCCGCCCTCGTACGGAGTATTCATCTGACGTGTGGTGGTGCTCCACTCACACAGCTCTCTTGGACGGAGTGGAGTCTAGGCTCTTCGTCTCATCAGCTCTCCTCCTCTTATTGATAGTCTTCTACCTCTTAAATTCCGCCGCCAGGTTGCCTCTTTTTCTATCTTCTATCGATTTTTTCACGCTGACTGCTCTTCTGAAATTTCTAACTGCATGCCTCCCCCACTCCCGCGGCCTCGTCGCACTCGACTTTCTACTCAAGCTCATCCCTTTACTGTCCAAATCCCTTACGCACGAGTTAATCAGGTGCACTCTTTCATCCCTCATGCTGGTAAACTCTGGAAGAATCTTCCTTCATCTGTATTTCCTCCTGCTTACGACTTGAATTTTTTTTTTTTCAAGAAAAGGGTATCAGGGCACCTCTCCTCCTGAAATTGACAAATCTTTCGGCCTATGCTCTTAACTCTTTCATAGGAGTAGTGAGTAGCGGGCTTTTTTTCATTATTGTTTCCTTTTGTTTGCTCTTGTGCAATATATATATATATATATATATATATATATATATATATATATATATATATATATATATATATATATATATATATATATATATATATATATATAACAGTTACTGTTTAGGCCCAATACCCTCGTTTGAGACACAAAAACAGCCCCTCAACAAAGTTTGTGAACCTCGTGTGGTGATGTTAAGTGCGCCAAATCTTTTAACTTATTTCTTAGGGTACGACCATTATTGATATAAAGAACATTTGGGTTTTCTTTGAATTCAGTTATGAAGGTGGTGTTGCTTGCGATTTTAAGATAGGCGTCAAAAGTGCCCTTTGCACAGAGAGAGAGAGAGAGAGAGAGAGAGAACTACTACTACTACTTCTACTTATAAATTCTACTATTGTTTCAACCACTATTACTACTACTACTACTACTACTACTACTACTACTGTTACTACCCCTACTACTACTCTTACTACTCCTACTGCTACTACTACTACCACTACTACTACTACTACTATTAATAATAATAATAATAATAATAATAATAATAATAATAATAATAATAATAATAATAAAAACGACACCTAGGAACTAAATGTGACTTTGCAGATCGCAGAAGGGTTCATGTAACTAATGACACGTTTCATATTTGTACTTTTTAATAGTTTTCATTTATTTTGAAATGGAAAACACATAAGTTTTTATAAAAATAGCAAACCGCCAGATCGGCCACCTATTTTTTTTTCTTTTTTCCTGTTCGTGCTGTCCATTGTGCTTTTTAAAATGTCTAAGTGGTCCTGTGCCAAAAAACATTATGCTTTACATACGGATAAAACTACATGAAAATCAATGTTTTATTGACTGACACACACACACACACACACACACACACACACACACACACACACACACACACACACACACACGGCCCGGTAGCTTAGTGGATAGAGAGTCTGCCCCACAAGCAGAAGGACCGGGGTTTCGATTCCCCGGCCCTGTGAAGATAAGTTGGGTTTATCTTCTTTCACGTGTAGCCCCTGTTCACCTAGCAGTGAGTAGGTACGCGACGTAAAGCGAGTTGTGACCTCGTTGTCGCGGTATGTTGTGTATGAGAGGTCTCAGTCCTACCTAATGATCGGTACTATGAGCTCTGTGCTCTTCCGTAGGGGAACGGCTGGCTGTCTCGAAAGAGACCCGCAGCAGACCAAGAGATGAATTACACACACACACACACACACACACACACACACACACACACACACACACACATCTACACAGAGTCTGTCTTTCGATAGATCTATATATATATATATATATATATATATATATATATATAGAGAGAGAGAGAGAGAGAGAGAGAGAGTGTTATATATATATATATATATATATATATATATATATATATATATATATATATATATATATATATATATATATATATTGAGATAGATAGATAGATAGAACAAATCGATACATGGTTTGAATTATAAACAAAGAAAGGTAGAGGGAGATATAGAGAGGGTCGGGCTGCTATCTCCCCTCCCTAACTGCTATCTGTTTCCCGCCTTTCCCCTGTTGTGTGTGTGTGTGTGTATGTGTGTGAGTGTGTGTGTGAGTGTGTGAGTGTGTGTGTGTGTGTTTCACTCCATAAAATATAATTTCTTGGCTGAGAACCCTATTTTTAAATCGCCGTTAGAACAATGTAAAATACATGCACTGAGTGGTTTTTGTATTTTTTTACGCCTTCGTTTGTCGCGCCGGTAGAGTTTTTTCAGGGGCCTGGTGGTTGGCCCAAGCCCGTCATGGCGCAGTTAACTTTTATAATGGCGACATTTATGCTTGGCTAATGCTGCCACCCTGAACTTATTCTTGATTCATTTGGACGGCTTCTTCTAGAATCTGGGTTTATGGGTGGTCTTCAGGACAGCAGGTGGGTAGTCTTAGGCCACTCGGCGGTGACTGAAAAATCCCAGGTGGTAGCGAGCGGATTCGAACCGACGTCGTCCATGGCGCGGTGCATGCGGGGCCCACACGCTAACCATTCAGCCACCGCCTACCCTTATATATATATATATATATATATATCTATATATATATATATATCTATATATATATATATATATATATATATAGATATATATATATATATATATATATATATTTCATAGCGAAGGACAGAAAATACACGCGACTTTACACCATCCGCAGATGTGTTACCTAATACCCGCGAACTATATTCCATTTATTTCTGATTACAAAATAAAAATATATTCTGCAAACGTAACCACACCCAATATCATTTTCCATAAACGTAAATAGCGAATAAAACCTGTTTCACTCGTCCACCACTCAGTTTCTAAAAAAAAGTGCATGCGTATGTTCCTGAAAAATTCATTAAATCAATTAACCTTTACTGATGTATCCTACCGGGCTTTCTTACTAACAGAACAATATCACCGCGCTTGTTAATGCCCTTTCTCAATTTAAGACTTCAAATAGTTTTCCTCACACCCTTCGCCTTCCAAGAAAATGCAGATTTTAATGTATGAGCCTGTCCCTTAACGCCAACTGTTTAAACCCGTGAAACATTTTTACCATCTTCAGCACAGATATTAATTTATTTATGTTAGTATGTAAGTCTCCTTACTATATAATAAGGAGACTTACAACAGAATACTTACTGTTCGAGTTCTGCCCAGGGCAGTTGGCTCTCAGTGCACCCATCTGTTTATCCTTCCTTTCGGGATGGTCTCTAAAGGGATACCTTGGTAAACCTGGTTAACTGTGGTATCCCGGATGGTGCACTGGACTTCTGTCGTTGATTCATGGGTTCTCGCGCGCCACATGCTCAAGTGTCAATGTTACGTTGATGCGTATTGCTGCCTCGCCACCTAATGCCGTATTCCTTCAACTTTCCCTTACCTAACCTTCTCCTTGTTTCATGTTCCTCTCTACATGTACCCTTTTCTTTCCCATTACACCTTTCCTGTATCCTCTTAAAGACTATAATATAACTTCCTCAGTATCTTGCTTTGAACTCCGTCAATGATTACTTATGATATATATATATATATTTTTATATATATATTTATATATATATAGATCTCTATATATATCTATATATATCTATCTATATATTTATCTCTCTCTCTCTCTCTCTCTCTCTCTCTCTCTCTCTCTCTCTCTCTCTATATCTATATATATATATATATATATATATATATATATATATATATATATATATATATATATATATATATATATATATTTATATATATATATATATATATATATATATATATATATATATATATATATATATATATATATATATATATATATATATATATAGAGAGAGAGAGAGAGAGAGAGAGAGAGAGAGAGAGAGAGATTGAAAGAATGAACTTTAATCTCATAAGCTTCACAATTCATTTTCGTCATATAATGTAAACAGGAAATAAAAATAGATATACTCTAACTAATGTTATTTTTCTTCAGAATGATAAATGACAGACTAAATATCAAGATTTTAATAGTTCCTCATATACGTTTCATGATCTCATTGAACGTTTTAGCCCAAGTCACTTATATTTTAAGTAACTGGTTTTAGCAGAAGCGTGCATTTTATAACATCAACAAAAATTACAAAACGATCATTTTTATTCATTGACTGCATCTGTCCAAAGTTTGTGACGTAGTCATCGGCGAAGGCAAAATAGAAAATAAAAATAAAATAGAAAATGAAAAAAGGAAATAACCGCTCCTTCACCATTACAGTCGTTTATGATAACATTGCAGAGAAGCGTGAAACGTTTCGACAGCTTCTATGCGCGACGTAATTACTTGTAAAGACTCTGTAATACACGCACTCCAAAAAAAGCACACACACACACACACACACACACACACATATATATATATATATATATATATATATATATATATATATATATATATATATATATAGATATAGATAGATAGATAGATAGATAGATATATATACACACACACACACACACACACACACACACACACACACACACACACACACACGCATAACAAAGCTATCGTTAAAGTTACTTTTTTTTACATATTATGTTTTCATTTGACCGTTTTTATCTTATAAGTGTTTAATTGTATTATATATTCATTTTGATATTACCAACTACATGGGTGTCTTATCGCCATAAAGGGACCATTATTATTATTATTATTATTATTATTATTATTATTATTATTATTATTATTATTATTATTATCATTATTATTATTTTTATTATTATTATTAATATGCTTTTTTTTTTCTTCTTCTTCTTCTTCTTCTTCTTTTCTTCCTTTTCTTCATGTACTACTACTATTATTATAAATATTATTATTATTATTATTATTATTATTATTATTATTATTATTATTATTATTATTATTATTATTAAACATTATTATTTATTTTTCTATTTTTTTATTTTTTTTATCTTCAGTATGTAAACCTCGAATTGATTGAAGATTTTTGCCTCAATATCGACATTGGTGTCAAAATTGTATCCAGCCTCAAATTCCCCC
Source organism: Eriocheir sinensis (assembly GCF_024679095.1). Classification (NCBI taxonomy): domain Eukaryota; kingdom Metazoa; phylum Arthropoda; class Malacostraca; order Decapoda; family Varunidae; genus Eriocheir; species Eriocheir sinensis. The sequence continues at coordinate 10,213,256 of NC_066538.1, forward strand.
AGTAATGCAGTGATGCAGTGAATAGAGTGGACTGAGTGTTGGGCTTTAAACAAAAATTTCTCATTCAATAATATATGTTTTAGTCTCATCATGCAATAGTTCAGCAAGATCTTATTTAAAATACTTGGAATAATTTTGGTCTCTCTGCTATGTGAAGGACATTACTAAACGTAAGGCAACGCAAATTATTTCCTTATGCAACAAACCTTACGATGAAAAGGCTTACATCTCTAAACATCTTCCTTCTTGAGAAACGTTACCGCCAAGGAAAATTTGTTGATTTTTTTTTTTTAGCAAATACTTACTTGCTTTGCAACTATATCATCTATAAGATATAATAATATACAAATGCAAATTGTATATGATCAACGACACGTCGTGAACGATAAATTATGGCGCAAAATAATATAAACAATTATATTCAAACTGTATATGATTTTTCGTCACCAACGTTGTAGAACGAGGATGAAATATTCTCCCACCTTCATTAGTTCAATGTAACATGACTGATTCATAAAGAAGGAAACCTGTTAACTTTGACTTTTTATCAATCTTTACTACCTCTTTCCTATTATCATTCCAATTTTCATTCTCCCAAATTATCAACATCCATATCAGCGATAATTCAACAACTGCTTTTACGTGTTTTTTTTTACCTTTCTACTACTTCCTGTCAATCTCTCTCTATATCTCTAATCATCGATGTATCTGCCAAGAGGTATTTTATTATTCTCTTTATAATTTCAACCTTAACTTAATTTTTTTTTTGTATCTCACTTTGCTACCATTCTACTTTTTTTATTTTTAACTTCTCGAACAAAATAAAAAATTTATAGTTCTTTTTTTCACTCTCCTGCTAAAACCTTTAATATTTGCTCCGTTACTTACCGGATCTTTTTTTTATGTTTCTCTCCGATATTCTCGTCCTACTAGGCCTGTCGCTGACAGGTGAACCAGCCTTTGTGTAGCGGTTTCTGCTATACTGAGCGCTCTGATGACTTCCCTTATCACTAAATTAAGAGTTGATTGGTGAGAAAGGCAAGCAGTGTCGCGAAAGATTGAGGGAAGAAAGATACGGACGCTGCCTGTCTTGCTGTCGCTTCCCTCTCCCCATTCCCTCCGCTCCTCCACTCCTCGTTATCCTTCTCGTCCTTTTCCCCTTCTTTCTGCCATGTTGTTTGACGCAGGCATCTCTTTGGATTTCAATAGGAGGATGAGGATGAGGAAGGAGAGGAGGAGGAAGAGGAGGAGGAGGAGGAGGAGGAGGAGGAGGAGGAGGAGAAGGAAGAGCAGGAGCAGGAGGTGCAGGAGAAGAAAGTGGAGGAGAAGGAAGATGAAAAAGAACAGGAAGAAAAAGAGGAACTGGACGAGAAGGTGCATGATGAAGAGGAGGAGGAAGAGGATGAGAAAAAGAGGAGGAGGAGGAGGAGGAGGAGGAGGAGGAGAAGGAGGAGGAGGAGGGGAAGAAGGAGGGGGAGGAGGAGGAGGAGGGGAAGAAGGAGGAGGAGGAATAGAAAGAGGAGAAAACAGGGAAGAAAATCATTTGGTCCATAACGAGGTTGCCCGCTTTAGTGATTTAATATCTTCGTCAAGCAGATGCAGAAAAAGTGAAACCACTCTCAAAACATAAGCATGAGATCGTTCTATTTATTCTAGTGGGGCAATTCCACTATTTAAGGAATTGATCGTTTTTTTGAAGACAAGTTATACATGTGCTTGATAATTCAGGAAAATAATACTGCTGATATATATACTACATGGACTTTCTTGAAAGGTATAAACTTTTATTTCTAATTCTTGGAGCGGTTTGTAGTTCATGTAACTATGAGTGATTGACTCGGTTTCGCATGTTAAGGTTTTGATGATCTGTATAAAATACCTCCTTAGTTGTTTCATTTCCAACATAAAGTCTTTTTCTGTTCAGACGCTTTCCATACCTCTGCTCGCTTAGTGATGATAAAATTTTCCTGACGCGCCGTGTAGCCAACTCTTTCTAGTAACTCTATGTCCTTTTTGTATTCGTGAGACCTTAATTTAACTGCGTGTTTCAAGTGCATGAGGTATCATTAACGAGTTATACCAGGTTAATTAACACTACTCTCCGGGTGTTACGTTTACGCTATGCGGAGGAAGTAGGAAGACACCTACCGAACGGGCGTGAGCTACTCCCGGTGAGGATATATGGGAAGCGAGGAGGGTGCTGAAGCCATTCAAAGACCCTTTCCATGTCCTCACTAACCGTTTTCCTTTTGTCTCCTCAACACCAGAGAGCAGTTCAGCATGCTCTCTAAAGACAGTTCCTCTTTCTTTCTACACCACACTACATTCACACAACACACACACCTTTTCCCATAATTAAAAATTAAAAATGGCGAAAACAACACTGCCTCGGAGTCCCCGCCTGGGGGGGGGACCATAAATTCCCCCTGGGAGGACTCCCTTTCTGGCTGCCGACTTGAAAGGTGTCCTGATAACTCCTCGAACCTCCTCCTTATCAATTTCTGCAACATTCGTGGTCTTCGTTCTAATTTTAATTCTGTGAAACACTATCTCTCCTCCTCTAAACCTCATCTCTTCCTCACCGAAACACAGGTTTCTGAGGCTACTGACAGCAACCTCTACTCTGTTCCCTCCTACTATCTCTATCCTAAATTTCAATCCAAAGCTGGATGTTGCTCTTACGTGCGCAACGACATCACTTGCTCTCGTGCCCACGACCTTGACTCTTCTGAATTTTCCACCATCTCGCTAAGACTTCATTGTCATTCTATTACTAAATGCATATGTGATGTTTATATCTCACCTAACTCTACTAACTATGTAAAATTCTTTGACTATTTGAATTCTAAAGTGGAGCACATCTTGCCTCACTCTCCCTTCGCTGAAATCTCCATCTTGGGAGATTTCAATGTTCACCACCAGCTTTGGCTTTCATCCTCTTTCACTGACCAGCCTGGTGAACAAGCCTACAACTTTGCTCTCCTCAACGACCTAGAGCAGTTGGTTCAGCACCCTACACGTATTCCCGACCGTCTTGGAGACAGGCCTAACATTCTAGACCTCTTCCTTACCTCAAATCCTTCTGCTTACCCTGTCAAACTGTTCTCTTCGTTGGGCTCCTCCGATCATAACCTTTTTTCTGTTTCCTGTCCGATCGCTCCTGTACATCCTCTGGACCCACCGAAGAGGCGATGCTTCTGGCATTTTGCTTCAGCTTGGTGGGACGACCTGAGGATGTACTTTTCCGATTTCCCGTGGAATGATTACTGCTTCCAGGAGAGAGACCCCTCTGTTGGTGCCCAGCGCATCTCAGAGGTGATTGTCTCTGAAATGGAGGCATACATTCCACGTTCTTTCTCTACTCCTCATGCTAAAATGTCTTGGTTTAATCATGCTTGTTCTCGTGCTATGAAAGATAGAGAGGCAGCTCACAAAAGGTTCCAGAGCCTTCGAACTCCCGCTAACTATGACCTTTACATTTCAGCCCGGAATCGTGCCAAATCTATTCTCCAACTTACCAAAACTTCTTTTATCAATAGAAAATGTCAACACCTTGCTTCTTCTAATTCTTCCCGTGACTTCTGGCATCTAGCTAAAAATATCTCCTCCAATTTCACTTCTTCCTCTTTCCGTCCTCTCCTTAACCCTGACGGCAGCACTGCCGTCTCATCTGTCTCTAAGGCTGAACTCTTCGCTCAAACTTTCTGTAAGAACTCCACCTTGGACAATTCTGGGCATATTCCTCCTACTCATCCCCCCTCTGACTCCTTTATGCCTGTTATTAAGATTCTTCCAAATGATGTTTTCTATGCCCTCTCTGGCCTCAACTCTCAGAAGGCTTATGGACCTGATGGAGTGCCTCCTATTGTCCTTAAAAACTGTGCTTCCGTGCTGACACCCTGCCTGGTCAAACTCTTTCGTCTCTGCTTATCAACATCTACCTTTCCTTTTTGCTGGAAGTATGCCTTTGTATAGCCTATGCCTAAGAAGGGTGACCGTTCCAATCCCTCAAACTACCGCCCTATAGCTTTACTTTCCTGTTTATCTAAAGCTTTTGAATCAATCCTTAACCGAAAGATTCAAAGGCACCTTTCCACTTCTAACCTTCTATCTGATCGCCAGTATGGGTTCCGCAAGGGGCGTTCTAATGGCGATCTTCTTGCTCTCTTAACTGGCTCTTGGTCATCCTCTCTTAGCCGTTTCGATGAAACTTTCTCTGTTGCGCTAGACATATCGAAAGCCTTCGATAGAGTCTGGCACAAGTCTTTGCTTTCTAAACTGCCCTCTTTCGGATTATATCCCTCTCTCTGTTCCTTTATCTTCAGTTTCCTTTCCGGCCGTTCTATCTTTGCGGTGGTAGACGGTCACTGTTCTTCCCCTAAACCTATCAACAGTGGTGTTCCACAGGGCTCTGTCCTATCACCCACTCTCTTCCTGTTATTCATCAATGATCTTCTTTCCATAACAAACTGTCCTGTCCACTCATACGCCGACGACTCCACTCTGCATTATTCAACTTCTTTCAATAGAAGACCCTCTCAACAGGAAGTACACGACTCCGGACTGGAGGCTGAAGGACTGGGGCAGAAGGAACCTTGTGTCCTTCAATGCCTCAAAAACTCAATTTCTCCACCTATCAACTCGACACAATCTTCCAAACACCTATCCCCTATTCTTCGACAACACTCAGCTATCACCATCTTCAACACTAAACATCCTCGGTCTATCTTTACTCAAAATCTCAACCGGAAACTTCACATCTCCTCTCTCGCTAAATCACCTTCCTCGAGGTTGGGCGTTCTGTATCGTCTCCGCCAGTTCTTCTCCCCCGCGCAGTTGCTATCCATATACAGGGGCCTTGTCCGCCCTCGTATGGAGTATACATCTCACGTGTGGGGGGGGCTCCACTCACACAGCTCTTCTGGACAGAGTGGAGTCTAAGGCTCTTCGTCTTATCAGCTCTCCTCCGACTGATAGTCTTCTACCACTTCAATTCCGCCGCGATGTTGCCTCTCTTTCTATCTTCTGTCGATATTTATACGCTGACTGCTCTTCTGAACTTGCTAACTGCATGCCTCCCCCCTCCCGTGGCCCCGCTGCACACGACTTTCTACTCATGCTCATCCCTATACACTCCAAACCCCTTATGCAAGAGTTAACTAGCATCTTCACTCTTTCATCCCTCACGCTGGTAAACTCTGGAACAATCTTCCTTTCCTACTGCCTACGACTTGAACTCTTTCAAGAGAAGGGTATCAGGACACCTCTCCTCCCGAAATTGACCTCTCTTTCGGCCACCGCTTTTGATTCTTTTTTAGGAGCAGCGAGTAGCGGACTTTTTTTTATTATTGTTTCCTTTTTTGTGCCCTTGAGCTGCCTCCTTTGTTGTAGAAAAAAAAAATGTCAGCTACTTTACAGGTACACTTATAAAGTTTTGCGGATTTCAGGTCACTACTGATATTCACTTTATTAAACGAAAATTTGTTTACAACTGACAGTGGTGTCTTACACATGCTGTATTTATGCTTGTTTCTAAAACCAAAGTGCATGGTTTAAGCAGTGTTAAAGGAAATTTGTAATTTCGAGACCACTTGATAATCCAGTCACAGTTCTTTTGGGGTGATCTCGCAATCGGCCGTGGCGAGCGTATTTCCAATAACTTTGGGAAAGGTAAGAAGGGAAGGATGAAGAGGAGAAGGAGGATGAAGACGAGGATTAAAAGCGGAGAACGAGAATATAGAAGAATACATTTACTGTATAAGGAACATTTCCTAAAATATGTTATCATTGTAAATAAGAGTAAAAATATCAAAAGTATTACTAAAGATGAAATAAAGAGAACCAAATAAAAATATGATAGGGACAACAGGAACTCTTTGTTGTTTCTATGGCCTTCCTTCTCCTCCTCCTCCTCCTTTTCCTCCGCCTCCTCTTGCTTCTGCTCCTCCCCTCCTTCACAATAGTAGGTGGAAAGGCCTTCACGACTGCAGACGGCGGAATCATCCAGAGAGTTCAACTTTAACAAATGTAAAGTCATTCACTTTGGGCCAACAGATAGTAACCGTACATACTATATGAGTGAGGAGCTACTGCACGTCGAACTGGAGAAAACGGACCTTGGTGTTACTATCAGCAGTGGCTTGAAACGTACAAAGCACCGTCTCCCTGCAAAATATATAACGGGGCGTAGTCATATCTTCCACAATACTTAAAAAATTGGAGTACTGCCAGATATCCTACACATAGGCCGCCATATTTCCTACACAAATACATGTATCCAGCATAGCTCCTACACACAAACTGAGTACCCAGCATATCTCTTACACAAAACGGTACCTCCGGCGTTACTCCTGCTGTTTTACTGCCATATCTCCTACAAATCTACAATCACGTGGAATGTACACAAGTGCAAACGACTGCGAAGATTTTGCAAAGGAAAAACAGTTGCATAATGCAAGATAGAATACAAAAAGCAGGATATTAATGTGATTTTTTTTTCTTTTTAACAACATACGTATATAACATGAAACTATAAAACAAGTTAAAACTGGATTTCATGACGACTATCATTTCAAAGGAACTTTTTAAATGAATATCTTAACCCTGTCATGAATGACAATAGGACAAGTAGGGCATTTTGCAGGGGTATGATCTGCTGCTGCCAAGAGAATAACTATGCAATCTGCACAGGAGGCAGCGTGTCGGCAGGGCAGAAGAAACACTGTCCTGGCCAGGTTGGGAGTGATACAGGTCTTTACATATGTGAAAAAAAGTTCAGTAATGTCGATAACTTCAAGATTTTTGTGCTCCAAACTAAATAGAGAACATAAATATAAAAAAAATCAAACAATTCAAACGAAGCGATGTAGTATAAACATCGGCAGGAGTCATTTCTTGAAAATGGCCATCCACCACTGGAACAGCTTTCCTAAGAAAGAAGTTAGTGCGAAAACTCCTTTAAAAATCGTATTGATTGTCATTGGGCGGCTTCAGGGATGAACTTAACTTTTTTTTTTTTACAACAAAGGAGAAGACAACTCAAGGGCACACAAAAAAAGGAAATAATAATAAATAAATAAAAAACGCTACTCGCTGCTCCTATATGTACGTACAAAAGTGCTTAATCCTTTCAGCAGTTCACCTTAATTATAGACGAATTTATTAGATCATAAAAGCAGACAGCAATACTACTACTACCCCTTCTACTTCTACTACCAAGGAGTGTAGATAGTAAAGAAGAGACACTTGCGCTCTTCACGTGGAAAACTTGTAACCGGGCAACGGTGGTGCTCCAAGCGGATCGCGCGAAACTTATAATACCAGTTATATCTGGGCACCTAACACACCAATGTTTGGGCCAATGTTAGCACTTAAGTGGTTTGTTACAATTCGAATGCTTCCTTACTGTCATTTATGTAGAGAAAATAAACGAGCAAATAATACACAAAAGTTCGTTCGTCATTGACAGCTGCACATGAGTGTTGTTGGTTACTGAGAACGCATACCTACCTCTCTGACTGTGATTTGGATCTATATTCATAACTACTAACACCATATGTTCCTTCTGTAATCATATGCAGGCTGTAACACAAATGCAGCCTCTTATAGCAAATTGGAGAGGCTTCACCTGCGTAGATAGCCGACAAATATTACTAGATTTTTGATAAAGCAAAACGAAGAGATATATGTTCATTTTTCTAAGCACTTGTAGACTGCAACACAAGTATAGCCTTCTATAGCAAGTCGGAGAGGCTGTAATTGTATAAATAGCCTGATATATGTTATTATATTTTAGAGAAAGCAATACGAAGATGTAATATTCCTAATAAGTTTATATAACACTTATAGGCTCTGGTGGCTGACTGGTGGTGGTGGCTGTGGCTAACTGGCGGTGATAGTGGTGGTGGTGGTGGTGGTGGTGTGATTAGCTGACTGCTTGAAGTGGTTGACTGGCTGATTGGTTAATAGTGGTGGTGTGGCTGACTGACTGACTGAGGGGTGACAAGTGAAAACTAAATATTGTGTATAAAATGTGACTGAATATATATATATATATATATATATATATATATATATATATATATATATATATATATATATATATATATACCTTTTCTTATTCTTTAAGAATGGAAAGTATGGTACCTTAAGCCTTTTCTTGGGAGAATATGTCATTTATATCAGCAAATCACTGAGAGCCCTTAATATGTTTACCCTCCGCTGAGTAATGTTATACTACTGAAATATTTTAACTGATGATGATGACAGTGATGATGATGATGATGATGATGATGATGATGATCCTGCTGCTGCTGCTGCTGGTGTTATTCCTACCCCTGGTACAAGTTGAGAATCCTTTATCCGAAATTCCAAAATCCGTGAGATTTTTTAATGCTGACGCGTCACAAATGGAAAATTCCAGTGATAGGAAAGTTACACCACGTACAGCTGTTGTGTACTACGCAGTGTTGCCAGGTCCGCTGTTTACCCGCCCAATTGGTCGGGTAAGCCAAGGACTTTATACTATAAGGATAGCTCACTAAGCATTTGTTTTACCCACAATGCACCGCGGATAACGTCACACATGTACGCAAATGGTGCTGGGCGGGAAACTGGTTCACTTCACTGTGTTCTCACCGCAGCGTGCTCAGTGAAAATGGTGATTTGTGATGTATATGGGTGTTCTTCTTCTTCTTATTGTGGATTCTCGCCTAAATAGGAAACGGGCCTTTGTCTTGCGACGGCCCGTCGCAGAGAACCCGCCGCTGGCGTGCGGCGGTGTAGGAAGCCTCCGCCGCCGCCACAGCCACGGGTAATAGCCGACGAGCAGCGACGGAGGCACAGGCTCTCTGGGCAGGCGCCCAGCAGACACCCGTAGCGGTACTCGTGCGAGCAGCCGACTGGTCGACTTGACCACGGAGGATGGCCCAAAGCGAGGATGACCACACGGGTCCACCTCGCCTCCGTAGAAGGGCCACCGGCTGCTCGCCCGAGGAGTGCTGGCGTTCCACTCGTATATGGGTGTTACAGTGGCTGAACCTATATAATAAGGATAGCTTACTAAGCATTCGTTTTACTCACAATGCACCGAGTATACAATCTGGTTCACTCTCTCCATATAAAATGTATTGTAGGGCCATTACTTGTTAATCTTGTCAAGCATTCATAGTCACAGTTTGCGCTTTTTCTATTGCTAAGGATATGTAATTAAATTAGGCAGCTGTTGAGTCGGCAAATAGCACACAACATCAGAATTATCTCAGAAATATGTTAAGAGCCACCGATAAATATTTCTGTCTACCATATATCGATTCTCACGTTTTCCCAAATTTCACCAACATTCACTTTATACAACTCTACAGGGGTAACTAATCCTGTCATCAAAATAGCTAACACAGATATATATTAATTGAAGTATTAATGTTGGATGAGGAAAATTATATTCAATGGTTAATGTAAATAATGACCATAAAGGGCTCAATGTATATGTAAGAATACACAAAGACTATACCAACTTCTATATTACCTATAACGATATTGATGACAGGATTAGTTACCCATGTAGAGTTGTAGAAAGTGAATGTTGGTGAAATTTGGGAAAACGTGAGCATCGATATATGGTAGACAACAATATTTATCGGTGCCTTTTGTAACATTTCTGAGATAATTATGATGCTGTGTGCTATTTGTCGACTCAACAGCTGACATATCCTTACCAATAGAACAAGCGCAAAATCTGACTATGAATGAGTGACAGGATTGATATGTAGTGTTTTTCTGATAGATTTTACATGAAGAGAGTGAACCTTATGACCATTACCGCAGTCATGACGTCATCGATGACGTTTCATTGAGCTATCCCTGTAGTCTATAGTTCTTGGGTAAACCTACTGCTGCGTCGACACCTTGGGCGTAAAAACAACAGCCTGCCACCAATGCGCGTTTTGGGCGGCTTTAGGGATGGGATTGGGCCTTGGGCGGGAACACAGTCCACGACTTGACAACTCTGGTGCTGTTATTTTTTTTTTTTTTACAGCAAAGGAGACAGCTCAAGGGCACAAAAAAGTAAACATTAATAAAAAAAAGCCCGCTACTCGCTGCTCCTAAAAAGAATCCAAAGAGGTGGCCGAAAGACAGGTCAGTTTCGGGAGGGGAGGTGTCCTGATACCCTCCTCTTGAAAGAGTTCAAGTCGTAGGCAGGAGGAAATACAGATGAAGGAAGATTGTTCCAGAGTTTACCAGCGTGAGGGATGAAAGAGTGAAGATGCTGGTTAACTCTTGCATAAGGGGTTTGGACAGTATAGGGATGAGCATGAGTAGAAAGTCGAGTGCAGCGGGGCCGCGGGAGGGGGGGAGGCATGCAGTTAGCAAGTTCAGAAGAGCAGTCAGCGTGGAAATATCGATAGAAGATAGAAAGAGAGGCAACATTGCGGCGGAATTTAAGAGGTAGAAGACTATCAGTATGAGGAGGAGAGCTGATGAGACGAAGAGCCTTTGCCTCCACTCTGTCCAGAAGAGCTGTGAGTGGAGCCCCACCACACATGAGATGAATACTCCATACGAGGGCGGACAAGGCACCTGTATATGGACAGCAACTGTGCAGGGGAGAAGAACTGGCGGAGACGGTACAGAACGCCCAGCCTCGAGGAAGCTGATTTAGTAAGAGATGAGATATGAAGTTTCCAGTTGAGATTTTGAGTTAAGGATAGACCGAGGATGTTTAGTGTTGAGGAAGGTGATAGCTGGGTGTTGTCAAAGAATAGGGGATAGTTGTTTGGAAGATTGTGTCGAGTGGATAGGTGGAGAAACTGTGTTTTGAGGCGTTGAAGGACACCAGGTTCTTCTTGCCCCAATCGGAAATAATAGTAAGGTCTGAGGCTAAGCGTTCTGCAGCCTCCAGCCTTGAGTCGTTAAGTTCCTGAAGGGTGGGTCTTCTATTAAAAGAAGTTGAATAATGCAGAGTGGAATCATCGGCGTAGGAATGGATAGGACAGTTCGTTTTGGAAAGAAGATCATCAATGAACAACAGAAAAAGAGTGGGAGATAGGACAGAACCCTGTGGGACACCACTGTTAATAGATTTAGGGAAGAACAGTGACCGTCTACCACGGCAGAAATAGAACGGTCAGAAAGGAAACTGGAGATAAAGGTACAGAGAGAAGGATAGAAACCGTAGGAGGATAGTTTAGAAAGCAAAGATTTGTGCCAGACCCTATCAAAAGCTTTTGATATGTCCAGCGCAATAGCAAAAGTTTCACCGAAACGGCTAAGAGAGGATGACCAAGAGTCAGTTAAGAAGGCAAGGAGATCACCAGTAGAACGCCCCTTGCGGAACCCATACTGGCGATCAGATAGAAGGTCAGAAGTGGAAAGGTGCTTTTGAATCTTCCGGTTAAGGATTGATTCAAAAGCTTTAGATAGACAAGAAAGTAAAGCAATAGGACGGTAGTTTGAGGGACTGGAGCGGTCACCCTTCTTAGGTACAGGCTGTATGAAGGCATACTTCCAGCAAGAAGGAAAGGTAGATGTTGACAGGCAGAGGCGAAAGAGTTTGACCAGGCAGGGTGACAGCACGGAGGCACAGTTTTTAAGGACAATAGGAGGCACTCCATCAGGTCCATAAGCCTTCTGAGGATTGAGGCCAGAGAGGCATAGAAAACATCATTTTGAAGAATCTTTATAACAGGCATAAAAGGAGTCAGAGGGGGATGAGTAGGAGGAATATGCCCAGAATCGTCCAGAGTGGAGTTTTTAGAAAAAGTTTGAGAGAAGAGTTCAGCCTTAGAGATAGATGAGACGGCAGTGTTGCCGTCAGGACTGAGGAGTGGAGGGAAAGATGAAGAAGTGAAGTTGGAGGAGATGTTTTTGGCTAGATGCCAGAAGTCACGGGTTAGTTTGTTGTCAGCAATCGTCACAGTAACACTTTCGCTCGTTACTCATTGTGATTATCGCGTGTTTTTGCTTTGTGGTGTAAAGATATTGTTGACAATGTCAAAAGGGCCTGCATATTCCGAAATCCGAAAAAAAATTCCGAAATCCGCAACACTCGGTCCCGTGAATTTCGGATAAGCAATTCTCAGCCTGTATTAATATTACAACTACAACTACTTCTACTACTACTTCTACTACTACCACTACTACTATCACTACTAGTACTACTACTGCTGCTGCTGTTACTCTTAATCTTAATCATTTCCACGAAAACTGGCATAGATTTCCCTTCAGGGGTGGACTCGCGGACTTGGCGTCATTGCTTGAGTGACAGTCTCCGCGCCGCTCATTGGCTGTTGTTTACTAGAGCTAAGCTGCGGCAAATTCGTTTGCCATGACATAGCCTACTATCTCTCGCTCTCTGTTACCTTTTAAAATCAACACTTTTGGTATATAAATGTAGTTATTCTTATAATCGGTCTTCCTTATGGCTATTTATTAGTTTATCCCCCAGAAATATAAGAAACATATTTCAGGAATAATGATAGGACGATGAAAGAAATGAGAAGGTTCTTGCCTTAGGCCAATGTTTACGTTATGACTCCGTAGCATCACTACACATTATGTGAGTAGCCTACTAAGCCAAGCCTAAAATATGCGAAGAAATCTTACAATAAATGAGTTAATTTTACTGAAGCCAAGCGCTTTGTAGTAGTAAAAAGTGTAGTTATGGGTAGGCGGTGGCCGAACTGGTAGCGTACTGGACCCACATTCACCGCGTGATGGACGACGCGGGTTCGAATCCCCACGCTACCACTCGGATTTTTCAGTCACCGCCGAGTGGCTGAAAACTACCCACATGCTGTCCTGAAGACCACCCATCAACCCGGACTCTAGAGGAAGCCGTCCAAGCGAATCAAGAACGAGCTCCGGGGGGCAGCATGAGTCAGTGCAAGATGGTGTCACTATAAACACTCGCCTGCGCCAGAACGGGCTGGGCAGACCATCAGGCCCCACCTGGAAGAAGCCTTGGGCCGACCATCAGGCCCCACCAGGAAGATGCCTACCGGCGCAACAGGCAACGACGTAAAAAAAAAAAAAAAAAAAAGGATCAACAGTCGCTTCAGTCGCAAGACATTGTCCGTTTACGTGCAGTTCTGACTTTGTTTTGCTAGTAATGTCGTTTCAGATTAATTTATAATAGTTCATAAGGCACATATATACATATCAATAAAGATATTATTGCATTAGTTTTTTATCGGTGCAATCTGTTACCTTACAGCTCACAAACGGTTTTGGTAGGAATACAAAGTCAATTTTATGCGCTTCAAAACAAGTTAAGAATTGGCCAATGAGCGCGCAGTACCGTTACCCATGCAGTGATACCAAGTCTGCAAGTCCACACCCCTGAAGGAAAATCTATGCTAGTTCTCGTGGAACCGACTATAGTACTACTACTACTATATATAGCACTACAATAGTCGGTTCACCCGAGTCTGAAGTGAGCATTATCGCGCAACGGCAGCCTGCAGCCACACGGCATGTCCGATTTCGTGAATACTGTATGCTAGCCTACGCATAGTAAACAGTCATCAGTGTCAATAATATGCAGGCAGCAATAATAAATACTGTCAATTATAACTGATTATGAGTTAAAAATATTGGTGATGTCACAAGTAACTGTTTTGTTAATTTACAACATCGCTGATTATGATTATTAAACAGCCTTGAAGCTGTCCACCACCGACAAAATTAGCAGGCTTTATATTAATAAAACAGCTATTTGCGACATTTCTAATATTTTTCTAACTAAAAATCGACTATAACTGACGGCATTTGTTATTGATGCCTGATTTGTTACTGACGACTGTTTACTATGCGTAGGCTAGCATACAGAATCCACAAAATCGGACACGCCATGGCTGCAGGCACGATAATGCACACTTCAGACTCGGGTGAACCGACTATAGTACTACTACTGTTGCTGCTGCTACCACTCCAACTCCTATTACTACTACTACTACTACTACTACTACTACTACTACTACTACTGATGATGATGATGATGATGACAAAAAAAAATAATAATAATGAGACTACTATAACTACTATTTCTCCAACTACTACTACCATTATCACTACCAACACTACTACTATTGCTACTGCTACTACTACTACTGCTACTACTACTACTACTACTACTACTACTAATAATAATAATAATAATAATAATAATAATAATAATTCTACTGCTTTCTTAAGCATCCTTCTTCAGTGTCTTCCTTCTTTCCTCACTTATTCAATTCTTCATATCTCCTTTTGTGAGCACACTATCCTTTTATTCAAAGTTCACTTCAACTGCAAACATTTTCCTCCATCCCTCCTACTTATCCACTTTGAAAGAACTACTTTTTCCCTTTCACTTGATATGAAAATCTTAGTACTGTCGTATTGTAAAACGAGAGATAGCTAGCTAGCTAGATAGATAGTCAGCTAGCAAGTTTTATATATATATATATATATATATATATATATATATATATATATATATATATATATATATATATATATATTGAGAGTGAGAGAGAGAGCGTATTGGGGCGGCGGAAAATTGTGTGCATTATGATTTTTTTTTTTTTTTTTAAACAAAGGAGGCAGCTCAAAGGCACAAAAAAAGGAAACAATAATAAAAAAAAGCCCGCTACTCGCTGCTCCTAAAAAAGAATCATTAGAGGTGGCCGAAAGAGAGGTCAATTTCGGGAGGAGAGGTGTCCTGATACCCTTCTCTTGAAAGAGTTCAAGTCGTAGGCAGGAGGAAATACAGATGAAGGAAGATTGTTCCAGAGTTTACCAGCGTGAGGGATGAAAGAGTGAAAATGCTGGTTAACTCTTGCATAAGGGGTTTGGACAGTATAGGGATGAGCATAAGTAGAAAGTCATGTGCAGCGGGGCCACGGGAGGGGGGGAGGCATGCAGTTAGCAAGTTCAGTAGAGCAGTCAGCGTGGAAATATCGATAGAAGATAGAAAGAGAGGCAACATCGCGACAGAATTTAAGAGGTAGAAGACTATCAGTAGGAGGAGGAGACCTGAGGAGACGAAGAGCCTTAGACACCACTCTGTCAAGAAGAGCTGTGTGAGTGGAGCCCCCCACACGTGAGATGCATACTCCATACGAGGGCGTACAAGGCTCCTGTATATGGATAGCAACTGCGCGGGGGAGAGGAACTGGCGGAGACGATACAGAACGCCCAACCTCGAAGAAGCTGATTTAGCGAGAGAGGAGATTTGAAGTTTCCAGTTGAGATTTTGAGTTAAGGATAGACCGAGGATGTTTAGTGTTGAAGATGGTGATAGCTGAGTGTTGTCGCAGAATAGGGGATAGGTGTTTGGAAGATTGTGTCGAGTTGATAGGTGGAGAAATTGAGTTTTTGAGGCATTGAAGGACACAAGGTTCCTTCTGCCCCAATCGGAAATGGTAGCAAGGTCTGAGGTTAAGCGTTCTGCAGCCTCCAGTCTGGAGTCGTGTACTTCCTGTTGAGAGGGTCTTCTATTGAAAGAAGTTGAATAATGCAGAGTGGAGTCGTCGGCGCATGAGTGGACAGGACAGTTTGTTATGGAAAGAAGATCATTGATGAATAACAGGAAGAGAGTGGGTGATAGGACAGAGCCCTGTGGAACACCACTGTTGATAGGTTTAGGGGAAGAACAGTGACCGTCTACCACCGCAGAGATAGAACAGCCGGAAAGGAAACTGGAGATAAAGGAACAGAGAGAGGGATAGAATCCGAAAGAGGGCAGTTTAGAAAGCAGACTTGTGCCAGACTCTATCGAAGGCTTTCGATATGTCTAGCGCAACAGAGAAAGTTTCACCGAAACGGTTAAGAGAGGATGACCAAGAGTCAGTTAAGAGAGCAAGAAGGTCGCCATTAGAACGCCCCTTGCGGAACCTATACTGGCGATCAGATAGAAGATTAGAAGTGGAAAGGTGCTTTTGAATCTTCCGGTTAAGGACTGATTCAAAAACTTTAGATAGACAGGAAAGTAAAGCTATAGGGCGGTAGTTTGAGGGATTGGAACGGTCACCCTTCTTAGGCACAGGCTGTACAAAGGCATACTTCCAGCAGGAAGGAAAGGTAGATTTTAATAGGCAGATACGAAAGAGTTTGACCAGGCAGGGTGTCAGCACGGAAGCACAGTTTTTAAGAACAACAGGAGGAACTCCATCAGATCCATAAGCCTTCTGAGAGTTGAGGCCAGAGAGGGCATAGAAAACATCATTTGGAAGAATCTTAATAACAGGCATAAAGGAGTCAGAGGGGGGGTGAGTAGGAGGAATATGCCCAAAATCGTCCAAGGTGGAGTTCTTACAGAAAGTTTGAGCGAAGAGTTCAGCCTTAGAGACAGATGAGACGGCAGTGCTACCGTCAGGGTTAAGGAGAGGAGGGAAAGTGGAAGAAGTAAAATTGGAGGAGATATTTTTGGCTAGATGCCAGAAGTCACGGGAAGAATTAGAAGAAGCAAGGTGTTGACATATTCTATTGATAAAAGAAGTTTTGGTAAGTCGGAGAATAGATTTGGCACGATTCCGGGCTGAAATGTTAAGGTCATAGTTAGCGGGAGTTCGAAGGCTCTGGAACCTTTTGTGAGCTGCCTCTCTATCTTTAATAGGACGAGAACAAGCATGATTAAACCAAGGCTTTTTAGCAAGAGTAGAGAAAGAACGTGGAATGTATGTCTCCATTCCAGAGACAATCGCCTCTGATATGCGCTGGGCACACACAGAGGGGTCTCTCTCCTGGAAGCAGTAATCATTCCACGGGAAATGGGAAAAGTACATCTTTAGGTCGTCCCACCTAGTTGAAGCAAAATGCAAGAAGCATCGCCTCTTCGGTGGGTCCAGAGGATGTACAGGAGCGATAGGACAGGAAACAGAAATAAGGTTATGATCGGAGGAGCCCAACGGAGAGAACAGTTTGACAGAGTAAGCAGAAGGATTAGAGGTAAGGAAGAGGTCTAGAATGTTGGGCCTGTCTCCAAGACGGTCGGGAATACGTGTAAGGTGCTGAACCAACTGCTCTAGGTCGTTGAGGAGAGCAAAGTTGTAGGCTTGTTCACCAGGCTAGTCAGTGAAAGAGGATGAAAGCCAAAGCTGGTGGTGAACATTGAAATCTCCCAAGATGGATATTTCAGCGAAGGGAGAGAGAGACAAGATGTGCTCCACTTTAGAATTCAAATAGTCAAAGAATTTTACATAGCTAGTAGAGTTAGGTGAGAGATAAACAGCACATATGTATTTAGTAATAGAATGACAATGAAGTCTTAGCCAGATGGTGGAAAATTCAGAAGAGTCAAGGTCGTGGGCACGAGAGCAAGTGATGTCGTTGCGCACGTAGGCGCAACATCAAGCTTTGGATTGAAATTTAGGATCGAGTTAGTAGGAGGGAACAGAGTAGAGGTTGCTGTCAGTAGCCTCAGAAACCTGTGTTTCGGTGAGGAAGAGAAGGTGAGGTTTAGAAGAGGAGAGATGGTGTTCCACATAATGAAAATTAGAACGAAGACCACGAATGTTGCAGAAATTGATAAGGAGGTTCGAGGAGTTATCAGGCCACCTCTCAAGTCTGAAGCCAGAAGGGGAGTCCTCCCTGGGGGAATTTATGGTCAACCCCCCCCCCCCCCCCCAGGCGGGGACTCGGAGGCAATGTTGTTTTTCGCCATTTTGAATTTTGAATTTTGGGAAAAGGTGTGTGTGTTGTGTGAATGTAGTGTGGTGTAGAAAGAGAGAGGAACTGTCTTTAGAGAGCATGCTGAACTGCTCTCTGGTGTTGATGAGACAAAAGGGAAACGGTTAGTGAGGACATGGGAAGGGTCTTTGAAGGGCTTCAGCACCCTCCTCGCTTCCCATATATCCTCACCGGGTGTAGCTCACGCCCGTTCGGTAGGTGTCTTCCTACCTACTCCTTTCATCTTACGTGTATCAAAATTGTGGATTTCCATTTATAGTTTAATATTTATCTAATCTCTCTCTGTCTGGGTCGCCCCCCCTCCCCCCCCCCCCCCTCTCTCTCTCTCTCTCTCTCTCTCTCTCTCTCTCTCTCTCTCTCTCTCTCTCTCTCTTTAAAATTAAACCAAAAGCAAATATGGGTGAACAATTTTACCCTGAATATATACGGGTAACGAGACCGAGGCAAGGACTCACGAGAGTTCATTAGTATCCAGGCTCAAGGATAGGAGGAGGAGGAGGAGGAGGAGGAGGAGGAAGAAGAGGAGAGGAGGTGGAGGAGAGGAGGAGGAGGAGGAGAGAGAGAGGAAATTGATCAATTTGAGAATAACGCGGCAAGCGAAGGAGGACCCGATTTGTTTCTTCCAGCTAAACCCTAACATAACCATGGATAATATTGTCCCATTTATATCAGTGTATGATAGTGCATTCGACAATAGCACTAGGGCAGCGGTGAATGAGTATTTATTGTCAGTATTTATCGATGCAGATCAGATTTTACTCCAGCTGGATGGATTGTTTGCAGTCTTTATGACGCACAAACATTTGTTATTTGTCCTTAGATTTCTTTTTCTTTGTTACCGATATATTTTCGTTTTTTCACACAAACATTTAACGAATGACATTAAAGAAACACTTACCACAGGCAGTGATAGTGTTCAGAGGAGACTCAGTGCAGTGTTGACGTACGTGACTCTGACAGCTCGCCTTTTGCTTTTTATTTACGTTCTATCACATCGATTTTTTTACACGAAAAAGTGCAGACTTTAATATTATGGAAGTGGTCCATTCATGAGAAAATAAAGCCCCTAGCTGATGACGTACTGTTTCAAGAATGCCCCGGGGTTGAGGTCCCTTTTCGACTGAGAATAGCCTATCAATCTTAGCTACTGCAATAGTCATGAGGATCATAAATCATCTCAGCATGCTTTATTTTCTAGCAGAATGAACTATCTATCAATATATGGGTGTGTGTCAGTTATTATACACATTATGGTTATATACACTTAGTGGAGGCGTTTGCTCAATTTGCCTTTTTTTTATGTAAAGTGAGACATATTTTCTACATTTGGTACCATTTGACCAACTGCATTGAAACTGCTACCGATTGGCAGTGTGTCCATCTACTTTACTTAAATAAACGTCATAGCATAAGTTCCAATGACTTCAATGTAGACAAAAAAGAAATTAGCATGAAAAATGGTATTGGATTTGTAGTAATTTAGGGACGATAGTTATATCATTTATATTTGATTTTGTAAATCATTCGAGAAAGTGCCCCACCAAAGACTTTAAATAAACTTAAAACCCATGGGATAACGAGCAAAGTTTCGAGATGGAACAAAGTGGAATTCACCGACAAGATCTAAAGCCTTCAGGTTGAGGGCAATAAACCGGACTGCGCGCAATAGGGGTGGGCAGGTACCGGTACCAGTACCGGTACTAACGGTACCAGCTAAATGATACGGTACCGGTACCAGATTGCTCGGATTTATTTATTGGATTTATTGATAATTCTTCATGTCCGATATTTTTTTAGGTTGCTAATAAATATTGTTATTGTTATTAGACTATGATCGAGTACATCCATAATAACTATAAATGTTATTTTTTAATCGAAAAAATAAATATTCACTTCATTCGAGAGAGAGAGAGAGAGAGAGAGAGTGTACAACAGAAGAAACATCCTAATTGAGGGCAGAAATAAATGAGAGGAAAAAGTCCACTGTATATGTGTGTGTGTGTGTGTGTGTGTGTGTGTCTCTCTCTCACACACACACACATATACAATGGACTTTTTCCTCTCATTTATTTTTGCCCTCAATTTGGATGTTTTTTCTGTTGTACACTCTCTCTCTCTCTCTCTCTCTCTCTCTCTCTCTCTCTCTCTCTCTCTCTCTCTCTCTGAATGAAGTGAATATTTATTTTTTCGATAAAAAATAGCATGTATAGATATTATGGATGTACTCGATCATAGTCTAATAACAATAACAATATATATTAGCAACCGGGAAAAAAAATCGGACATGAAGAATTATCCAGTAAATCCAATAAATAAATCCAATAATAAAATAATGGACCGGGACTAGTGGTAATGGTCAGTGCCGAGTGATCATGAGTCTTCCCGGCACTGGGTACCGGTGCCGGGTGCCGGCTGAATCGATTCTTCTCGACACCCGGTACCGGTACCATGTGCCGGTTGAATCGATCCTTTTCGGCACCCGGTACCGGTACCTGGTGCCGAGAAGAATCTATTCAGCTGGCACCCGGTACCGGTACCCAGTTCCAGGAAGACTCATGATCACTCGGCACTGACCATTACCACTAGTCCCGGTACCGTTTGGATCTTAGTGACGCTCGGCGGAGCGCGGCCTCGCCAGTCGCCATGCGGTATGGGCCCTGTTTAGACGATAAGCCTTGAATGTTGTGCTCGGTGCTGAGTCACTGCCTCGCTGACCGTCTTCCCAAGTGCCCACCATTTATTGGATTTATTGGATGATTCTTCATGTCCGAATCTTTTTTTAGGATACTAATATATATTGTTATTGTTATCAGACTATGAGTACATCCATAATAACTACATATACATATGGTTTTCTTTATATCGAAAAAAATATTCACTTCATTCAGGGGAGAGAGAGAGAGAGAGCGAGAGAGAGTTGTCTCTACAGCAACTGTATTTAGGCGGTTCATCAGACGGCATTAAGATAAAAAAAAAAGGGGTACCGGTACCGGTACTAACGGTACCAGTACTATCGGTACTCAAATTAACGGTACCTGCCCATCCCTAGCGCTCATGCTACTAGTGGCGTCCCACAGGGATTTGTTTTTTAGCCAATACTCTTCATCATATTCACCAACAGTCTGGACCACAGGATATCCAGTGACAATCAAGTTTGGTGATGGCACATAAATAGGAAGACTAAGCTGCTCATAAAACGACGCTAATACTTTGGAGGAACAAAATATCCGTTTTTTTTTTTTTTTTTTGTGCTGCTTGTAGCGCCAGTAGCCTTTCTTGAGGGGTCCCATGGACGGCCACATCCCGTTAGTGGCGCAGGCTAACTTTATGTATAGTGTCAACAAATGGATGATACAGTTCAAGATAGAAATAACCCCCTTAGTAAGTAATTACTATAACACAATTCTTGGCCGTTTCAGCTGCAAAAGTTGACCGTGTGAACTTGACCCAGTATAAATAATTGCAAGGAACCGCGCTAACATTCTAGAAGCGGAAGCAACCGGAACTCAAAAGGTATCCTTAAATCGTATTTTGGATTGGTCAGGCTTCACGTGGATTATGTTGGTATTACGGTGTTCCTATTATGGAGAACTGAGTATGGAATATGCATCTTATGTGAAGGAGTGTGGGTGGGGTTGAGTTGGGGGTTTACACATACAGCTCTTTTGGAAGGACTAGAGTCCTTCAGCAGCAGCTTCATTTCATCCCTTTTACTGGCAAAGCCTTCCTTAGTCTGCATACCCTCCTGTTTACAACCTGAACACTTTCTAAATGGGAATATCAAGGCAACTCTCCTATCAAGAGTTTGGCCACTCGGATTGTATTTTGTGTCTAGGAGCATCGGTTAGCGGACTTTTTTGCTTTTCATTTTATACCGTTGCTTTATTAATATTATTATTAGTTCTATTATTATTATTATTATTATTATTATTATTATTATTATTATTATTATTATTATAATTATCATCATCATGATAATAATAATAATAATTATTATTATTATTATTATTATTATTATTATTATTATTATTATTATTATTATTATTATTACTATTATTATTATTATTATTATTATTATTATTATTATTAGTAGTAGTAGTAGTAGTAGTAGTAGTAGTAGTAGTAGTAGTAGTAGTAATAATAATAGTAGTAGTAGTAGTAGTAGTAGTAGTAGTAGTAGTAGTAATAGTAGTAGTAGAAACAGTAATAGTAATAGTAGTGAAGTAGTAGTAGTAATAGCAGTAATAGTCTATTATTATTGTTATTAATAATAATATTATTATTATTATTATTATTATTATTATTATTATTATTATTATTATTATTATTATTATTATTACTATTATAATTATTATTATTATTATTATTATTATTATTATTATTATTATTATAATTATTATTATTATTGTTATTATTATTGTTATCATTATTATTACTATTAGTAGTAGTATTTATATTACTATAGTTATCATTATTATTATTATCATCGTCATCATCACTCATAGGAGGAAGAGGAGGAGGAGGGGAAGGAGGCGAAGGAGGAAGAGTTGGAGGAATGGGAGTTGGAGGAGGAGGAGAAGGACGAGGAGGAGGAGGAGGAGGAGGACGACGACGAGAAGGACAAGGACTAGGAAGAGGAGGAGGAGGAGATGGAAGAGGAGGAGAAAAGAAAATATAAGGGCAGTGAGAGTGTTCCTCGTATGCTCTTTGAAGTGAACTTAATGACAGTGAGTCTAATGGCTTTGATAAAGATTTGAGAGAGAGAGAGAGAGATTTACATAGATATTCAGAGTACACCGGCCAAAGAGACTAGGTGGTTAGTTTAAAAGTTGTCTGTTTAAGTCATATTACAACCAAAAAAGGGTCAACACGACTGTATACTTGCCTTAGTGAGTATCAAGGAGGCAAGGCAAGTGTTTAAAGTGACGCCATCTTGCTTGGCTCATGCTGTCCCTGGAGGTCGTCCCCTCTATTTAGAGAGAGAATCTAGAGTCCGGGTTGATATGGGTCTTCAAGACATCATGTGCGTAGTCTTCGGCCACTCAGCGGTGACTGAAAAATCCCAGCTGTGGCGGCGGGCAAGACTGGAACCCGCGTCCTCCTGAACGCGGCGCCGGCATGCTAACCACTTAGCCACCTATATTATAAGCTACTTCACACCTTAGGTGTGTTTGAAACCATGGGCCTTCTTTAAGTCTGAAATATCAATCGTCTGAGCAAAGCGTCACGGTTAGTGAAAAACAGTCTTGGTGAGTCTTGGATGCACGATGGTCGGTGAGATACCACATGTATAATTTAAACTTCGATTAAAATTTCGTTGAAGGAGAGATTGACATACCCATACAAGTAGTATTCAGGAAATATTGTAATATACATCGATTTTTTTAAAAAGTCCAAGTCTGCTTGATCCTGCAGTGCTTTCATGCAAGAAAGTTTTTAATGAGTTTGTAGTAAGCCATTCATTCTACTTTATTTAGCTAATCAACTATATTTTCAATAATAATAATAATATCACTTAATGTATTGAAATATAATTGTTACAAGTCCCAGAGAAATACAGGTAATTTACGATAATTGAAATAAAAGTTCAAGCTTCGTGGGCACAAACACGTAGTCGGTGGTAGCATCCGCTGGCTGGCAACTCTGAACATACCCCCATTCAACCACCTGGTGGCGAATCGTGGAATCCCCAACCAGGACAGTGCTTTGCTGCCCCCACTCTTCAGAAATAGCAAGTATCAAAAGTACCTCTGCCACACCACCGTGACGAGGCATCTTCAGACGTTTTCAAGGACTGAAGTGCAGGGGTAGAAGGAGTTTTGTTTACATGTGCTGTTTTTTTCACATCCTGCAGATGGGCTAACGATCTGTAGAAAAAATGGGAGAAACCCTTTTTTTTGGGGGGGAACACGATGAAAACTTTTTCAAGGCTATTGTTACAGTATTAGGGGGAAATTATGAATGATATGAGGTTAATTCTTAGGTGGGGTCAGGTGATGAAGTGGCGGAACCGATGCAGTTAACCTGGAAGATGTGTGGAGGCGAATCCGAAGGTGAGGTGGCGTAAACGGTGGAGTCCAACACGGTAGATAGGCTGCCTCGCACGGTCAATAATTGCCAGTTACTTCTTAACTTTTACTTAATTATATGAATAACTGTACTAAAAGGATACGAAATTAGATTATGTGCAAAAATAAATTAGGACAATACAAAGTTTACATAGGATTACCGAATGGCGACCTCGAGAACAAGCTGTGGTTTAAGATTAGGCGATCGCAAATACGCGTTGAGAAAATTATGGGATTAGGTCAGGAATAGGTGATGGGGACTATCCGTGATAAGAGATTTGAATCCAAGGGGAACTGAGAAATTGGTATCTAACGCCTCCCGGGCAGTATGAGTTTGCACAACAACAGCCCAAGTTTAACATCGTAAACGGGCTATAGCACACAAAATTAGGTTTGAATAAAGGAACGTGTTAAAAAGGACAGAACAGGACCAGTACCACTGCACAACGAAGCACAAGAACATTTTAACACAACGCAGTACAGAGAGCCTTCTCAAGTAGCACAGAGGAGCACAGGAAACTCGCTAACAAAGCACAGACAGTGAGCCATGCGAGTTACGTACACGAAACGGGTATCATAACACATGAACGGCACGTTTGAACTTGTCAACAATTCAGAAACAAAGCACAAGAATCGCACATACGACAGGAGCAAGCAAGGGAGACAACTCAAGGGGACTAAAACAAATTAATAACAAAAAAAGCCACCAAGCGTTACTCCAACAAAAGAAAAATAGAGCAATAGGGCAAAAGAGGTCAATTTCGGGAGAAGAGGTGTCTTGACACTCCTAACTTAAAAGAGGTCAAGTCATAGGCAGGAGGAAATACAAATTAAAGGCTGTTCCACAGTTTACTAGCAGAAGGGATAAAAGAATGAAGATGCTGGCTAGCTCTTGCATAAGGGATTTGGACATTATAGGGGTGAGCAAGAGTAAAGAGTCTAGTGCAGCAGGGCCGCTGGAGAGGAGAAGGCAAGCAGTTAGCAAGTTAGGAAGAGCAGTCAGCATGAAAATATCGACAGAAGATAGAAAGAGAGGCAACACTGCGGCGGAGTTTAAGAGGTAGAAGACTGTCAGTGAGAGGGAATTGGTGAGACGAAGAGCCTTAGACTTTACCCTGTCCAAAAGCGCTGCATGTGTGGAGCTCCTCCGTTACACGTGAGTGCATACTCCATACGAGGGCGGACAAGGCTCCTGTATATGAATAGCATTTGTGCGGGGAAAAGAACTGGCGGAGACGATACAGGACGCCCAACCTCAAGGAAGCTGATTTAGGAAGAGAGGAGATATGAAGTTTCCAGTTAAGATTTTGAGTTACGGATAGACCGAGGATGTTTAGTGTAAAAGAAGGTGACAGCTGAGTGTCGTCGAAAAATAGGGGATAGGTGTTTGGAAGATTGTGTTGAGTTGATAGGTGGAGAAATTGAGTTTTTGAAGTGTTAAAGAACACCAGGTTCCTCCTGCCCCAACCAAAAATGATAGCAAGGTCAGAGGTTAAGCGTTCTACAGCTTCCAGTCTGGAGTCTTGTTATTCCTTTTGAGAGGGTCTTCTGTTGACAGAAGTTGAATAATGCAGAGTAAAGTCATCAGCGTACGAGTGGATAGGACAGTTTGTTATGGAAAGAAGATCATTGACGATTAACAGACAGGACAGAGCCCTGCAGGACACCACAGTTGATAGGTTTTGAGGAAGAACAGTGACCGTCTACCACAGCAGAGATAGAACGGCCGGAAAGGAAACTGGAGATAAAGATATATAGAGAGAGGGATAGAATCCGTAGGAGGGTACTCTTGGACAGGATCAAAGGACACAGGGTCAACTGACGCGCAGAAAATGACGTCAGCAGGTGGAGCGAGGAGAGATGAAATAGAAAACGAAAGTATTCACGTCGAACGGTAAAACAAATAAAATCGAAAGTATTTACGTCGAGCGGTAACGCAAATAGAATCTAAACAGGCTTTCATAGTCTTTGTCTTTGATTGACAAATATGGTATCTTCTATAGGTTTGTGTAGTGAATTTAACACACAAAGAAATTACGTACACACATCTTTAGGTAATGTTTCTTGCTTATGCACACTATAATTCACTTGACTGTCTATATATGCATATTCTAGACAGAGTATAAAATTACAAAACATGCTAAATACCTTTTTGGCCACAATGGGAGAGCTTAAACCTTAAATCTAAGTATAATGACTGCCTGTTCCTTTGTTATGGCCCACAGAAGTAAGCGTGGGATTGCCTTTGTAACGGCTCACATCTTGCTATGTCATAATAATAAGTACAATGAAAACTAAAAGCATGATGCTACTCGATCTTCTTACAATAGGATTCAATACTTTATCCTGCATACATAAATAAAACATCATAGAACATAGATTCATTTAAAGGTACACTTGCCTATATCTACTTTAATACATTCCTTAAAAAAAAATACATACAGAAGAAAATAAGGAATCTGCAAGAGGCCAGTTGACCTACACGTGGTAGTTCCTGTAAAACTATTGTTATGCCGGACGTGTTACTTGGCTTCCGTGTCGCCGTCAGGAGACTCCGTGGGAGGGAGATATGTAAACACTTCGCACAGATTCTGTAGTTTAATATTCTTCCTTAGTAGTACACTTCACTTTGACTCTTCACTTACCACTAGCTTACTATGACTGGGACTGGCCCTCTCTCGCCCTTTTCTCCTATATATATCCAGAACAGTACAGTCTAGAATGTTACAGTATATTTTAGATCATACAAGAACATGTAGCAAAAATATATGCGAGTTGGCAACACTTCCCGCCTGGCGTCTGGCAGCGCTCCGCGGGGCGCGGACGGCTCGCCTTGTTCCCCGCCCCCCTGCTCGTTCCTCCCGGAGCCTTCTAGAGGCCTATGGTCGCCGGGGGATGCTTCCAGCACAACACTATCCCCCCCTCTTAGATGTGATCGTCCCGATCACACATTTAACTATGTACAAATATAAGAGAATTAATCAAAAACATAATAATCGTCGTATCGCTGTGGACGCCTGCGTTGTCTCTGTCTTCTGTTCGTTGCCTCCTGCGCGTCTGTCTCCTGGTGCGCCTCGTCGTCGTCCGCTTCTTGGGGTGTCCCTGGAACATCTGCCGAAGCCGGGAGGTTATCTCCCTCGGCTGAAAGGTCCAGAAGGCCTACGTCGTCGTCGACCTCCTCTCAGTCCTGGACGTCCCTTGCGTTTTCGTCGGTTGCTGGGTGTCTGTAGTTGTTCCAAGTGTAGTTTCCCGGACCGTGGTACCTCCATAGGCGGTTGACGTGGACAACTTTCGGCTTGGTCCTTTCCGTTCTCCGGATTCGGTAAGTCACGTCGGAGAGGCGTTCTAGCACAGTGTAAGGGCCTTCCCAGGGGCTCTGTAACTTCGGAGACTGTCCTTTCTTCCTCTGCGGGTTGTAAAGCCAGACTTGGTCTCCTTCCTTGAAGTCAACGTGGCTTGCCCTCATATTGTAGCCGCGCTTCATGGCCTCCCCGGAGAACTTCAAGGCACCTCGGACTTGATGGTGCACCTCTTCCAGCCGTTCCTCTAGTTGACGGGCAAAACTGGAGGCGTCCCTTGGAAGGCTTTCCCCAGGAGGCCTTCCTGTCAGTAGGTCCACCGGCAATCGCAGCTCACGTCCAAACATCAGCTTTGCTGGTGAATACCCCGTAGTCTCGTGGGCGGCAGACCTGTAGGCCATGAGAAGCGCAGGCAGCTTCTGATCCCATGAAGACTGATCATTGTTGCACTGCTTGGCCAACTCCTGACCCAATGTCCAATTAAACCTCTCCACCATTCCATCTGACTGTGGGTGCAGATGGGTGGTCCGGGTCTTCTTGATACCCAGAAGCTTGCAGCCTTCAGCAAGGACTGTTGACTCAAAATTCCTTCCCTGGTCGGAATGGAGCTCGTTAGGCACACCGAAGCGACAGAAGAACTCCTCCACCAAAACCTTGGCGATGGTAGTGGTTTCCTGGTCAGGGATGGCGTAGGCTTCCGGCCACTTGGTGAAGTAATCCATTGTGACGCAGATGTACCTATTTCCGTTCGTCGTCAGAGGCAAGGGTCCTGCTATATCCACTGCCACCCGTTCCATGGGGGCTCCAACCTGGTATAGTTGCAATGGGGCACGGTGACGCTTCTTGGGGCCCTTCTTTGCACAGCACACCTCACACGCGTGACATCATTCTTCCACGTCCTTCCTCATGCCAACCCAATAGAACCTTTGGCGCAGGCGACTCAGTGTCTTCTTTACCCCAAGGTGTCCGCTGGTGATGCTGTCGTGCATTTCTTTCAAGACGCCTTCCCGGGACTTCACAGGTAACACCGTGGACCAGTTGTGGACCCAGCGTCGCTGCAACACCCCGTCGTCCATCCGAAGAGTGTCCCACTGAGTCCAGTAATTCTTGGTGGTAGGGCTTTCTCTCGAGATTACTTCCCACCCAGGTCGCGTTGACGACTGACTCAGCCACTCCATGGTGGTCTCAGATCTCGGTCCTCCCGCTGCAGTTTTCCCAAGTCTTCCCATGGCACCTCCGCTGTCTGTTCCACTGTAGTGCGGCGGCACATATTCTGGACGCTTTCCCTCTGGAGGCAATGTTGACACTCAGGTAGGAAGGGGGGCCGGCTCAAGCTGTCCGCGTTACCGTGTGTTAGCCCAGATCGGTGCACAATAGTGTAGTGATGCTGCTCTAGTTTACCTATCCAGCGAGCAAGCTGGCCCTCAGGGTTTTTCAGTGACTTCAACCACCGCAATGCAGCGTGATCCGTGCGGATGGTGATAGTTGCACCGTACAGGTAAGCATGGAAAAAGTCAAGGCTCTTGACTACTGCCAGGAGTTCTTTCCGGGTCACGCAATAGTTTTTCTCGGCTGGGGTGAGCTTCTTGCTGAAGTAGGCCACAACCCGTTCCATGTCGGCACATGCCTGGGACAACACTCCACCAATCCCCTCATCACTGGCATCACAATCCAGTATAAAAGGCTTAGAGGGGTCTGGGTATGTGAGTACGGGCGAGCTGATGAGGGCCTCCTTGAGCTTCTCAAAGGCAACCTGAGTTTCCGCTGTCCACTCAAACTTGCGCCCCTTCTTCGTCAGGAGGTGCAGTGGTGCAGCAATCGTAGCGAAGCCTTTCACAAACCTGCGGTAGTATGAGCACAACCCGAGGAAGCTCCGCAGCTCCTTCACGTTGGTGGGTGTCGGTCAGTCCCTTACCGCAGCCATCTTCTCAGGATCAGTGCGTACTCCAGCCTCGCTCACGATGTGTCCCAAGTATTGGACCTCCTTTTGGAACAGACAACATTTCTTCGGGCTGAGCTTAAGGTGTGCAGCTCTAAACCGGGCGAAAACCTCTGATAGCCTTTCCATCTCCTGCTCGAAGGTCTGGCCAAAGACAATCACGTCGTCGAGGTAGATGAGTGCCGTCTTCCAGTGAAGTCCCTCCAGCACCCTCTTCATCAGCCGCTCGAACGTGGCCGGCGCGTTGCACAGGCCAAGGGGCATGACCTTAAACTGCCACAGGCCTTGACCGTAGGAGAAGGCTGTTTTCGCTTTGTCCTGCTCCGCCATTTTGACTTGGTGATACCCAGATATCCAGTGTTGAAAACCACTTGGAGCCCACCAAGGCGTCGAGCGTGTCGTCGATCCGTGGGAGTGGGTATGAATCCTTGATGGTGAGATCGTTGAGGGCTCGGTAGTCCACGCAGCACCTGAGGGACCCGTCCTTTTTCCTGACGAGCACGACAGCAGACGCCCACGGGCTGCTGGACCGCTCGATTAACCCCTGTTGCCGGAGGTCATCCATCACCTCATCCATCTCCTTGCGACGGGCTGGTGCCATCCTTCAAGGAGCTTGCTTCACTGGGCGGTGGCTACCTGTGTCGATGTGGTGCTCTACCAGGTCCGAACACCCCAAGTCCAGGTCTCCTGTGGAAAACACATCTGCATTCCTCACGAGAAGCTCCCTGAGCTGTTCCACTTGGGGCTCCTCTAGACACTTGCAGCTCCTGTCAAACAGGTCGCGCAGGTAGTCGGGCAGCTCCTCCTGGGCTTCGTCAGGGTTCTCCTGCAGACACAGGTTCTTGGTTTCTGGTCGATCTCTTGGCACAACCCCACCATGGTCCCTTGTTTTATTTTCTTTGGGCTGAAGGAGACATTGGCCACGACGACAGGCACTTCCGCTGCAGTAAGGTCTGCCAAAGTACTGCCTACAATCACCCCGTTTTCTACCGGACATCGACTTCCAATCTCTACCACACACAGACTAGCCGGAGGGGCACCCGTAATTTGACAGGGTAACAGCATCTCTGACCTCGGAGGAATAATGGTGGTGCGCTTGACTGTCACTGGCAGGCCCTCCTTGTGCACAGTCGTCAGTGGCACCCTCCTTCCTCCTACAGTCAGTTGCTTAGCGCGGAAGTCCATCTCGCACCTGTGGAAGACAAGATAATCCATACCTAGGATGCAGGGGTCGTCCATGTCAGCCACGTACACAGAGAGGGACTCTTCCTTTCCTCCGAGCTCAAACTTCACGTCCACTGGGCCTCTGAGCTCTGCATAGTGTCCAGTGACTCCGCACAGTCGATGCGACGTCTTAGGAAGCCGACGATGACTCACCACGTCAGGCCGCACAAATGTGCGTTCCGAGCCTGTGTCGACGACCACAGGCCACAACAGTCCGTCAACCTTGCCCTCCACTTGGCAGCTCGTCATGGTGGTTCTCCTGCATATTGATATCTTCGGGGCATGTACAGGACAGACTGGTCGTTGCCCCCGTGAACCAGTCCTTCTTAGTTTCCCGAGTGGTGGTCCCTCGTTGGGGGCACATTTTTCCGACACTCATTCTTCCAATGCCCCTTTTCTCCACAGGTACAACACTTGGGTCCTTCTCTGGGCTTCTTCTTAGCGCCACCTTCATATTCCTTCTTCCTCTTATAGCATTCGTTCTCCTTGTGCCCAACCTTCTCGCAGTACCAGCACGTTCCTTGGAACCTGTTTGTGTCGCTGACAGCACCCTTTCGTGCCCTAAAGCCAGAAGTCGAGTCGTCCCTGAAGCTTGACAAGCTAGACCTAACAAAGGACTCAAACTCCATGGCACGTGCCAGAGCTTCCTGCATTGATGTTGGCTTAGCTTGGTTCACTTGTATCTTCAGCTGAGGGCTGTCCAGGGGATCGATGAATTGATCACGCAGCAAAACCGTCAGCAGGTCAGGGGTGGCACCTGGGTATGCCTTGTGCGCCATGCTCTCAAGGTCCTGAGCGAGTTCCCGAAGAGACTCGACGCGCCTCCCGTTGCGGGTTCTGAACCTAACCCTGAAGAGCTCTTTCTGGTGTTTGGTCCCATATTGTTGCTCCAGCGCCTGTGCCAGCCCGCTGTAGCTGCCCTTTGTCGCATTGTCGAGCTGAGCAAGGACCTCCAGCGCCGCCCCTTTCAGGCTAGTGGCCAGCTGTACCGCGCACTCTTGGTCATCCCATCCGTTCCGAGCTGCCAACAGTTCAAACTGAGCGCGGTAAGCCTCCCAGGAGACCTTGCCATGAAACTCCTGAGGCTCCTTTCTAACAGGCGAACCCAGAAGACTCATGGGGCTGGCGGAACTTCTTGCGGGGATAAACTCAGGCGAAACAGGGCTCAAACTACCCCGGACTTGCGTAGGAGAAGCATCTTGGGTACAACTAGCCCCTGCAGGCACTGGCTGTCCGTTTTCAGCCGAGCAGTCTTCAAGGGCCTTCACTCTGTCACTTACTTCTAATATTTCTATGTGTGTCGTCTCCCGTACCACCTCCATCTTTTGTTGAAGATTTGTGTGTTCTTTCTCCACTTCAATCAGGCGTTGTCCCAAGTTCGTAGTCACATCAGTCATTTCTCTTCGCACTGACTCACTTCCATCTTGTACTGCTTTTAGCTGTAGCTGTAATTCTGTGAAGCCATCTTCTAGTTGTTCTTTGAGTTCTTGGAGTGTTCCGTCTTGTTATTGCTGTGCTCTTTCTTGTTGTTCTTTGAGTTCTTGGAGTGTTCCTTCTTGTTGTTGCTGTGCTCTTTCTTGTTGTTCTTTGAGTTCTTGGAGTGTTCTTTCTCGTTGTTGCTGTGCTCTTTCTTGTTGTTCTTGGTGTGCTTTTTCTTGTTGTTCTTTGAGTTCTTGGAGTGTTCTTTCTTGTTGTTGCTGTGCTCTTTCTTGTTGTTCTTTGAGTTCTTGGAGTGTTCTTTCTCGTTGTTGCTGTGCTCTTTCTTGTTGTTCTTGGTGTGCTTTTTCTTGTTGTTCTTTGAGTTCTTGGAGTGTTCTTTCTTGTTGTTGCTGTGCTCTTTCTTGTTGTTCTTTGAGTTCTTGGTGTGCTCTTTCTTGTTTCTCCCCCTGTAGCCTCAAGGCTTCCAAAAGTTCAGTCAACATGTCGTCCCTCTGGGCAGCTTGGGAACGAGTCTCCATGGCGAAAAAACAAATGGCTACACTCCTGACGCCAATGTTATGCCGGACGTGTTACTTGGGTTCCGTGTCGCCGTCAGGAGACTCAGTGGGAAGGAGATATGTAAACACTTCGCACAGCTTCTGTAGTTTAATATTCTTCCTTAGTAGTACACTTCACTTTGACTCTTCACTTACCACTAGATTACTATGACTGGGACTGGCCCTCTCTCGCCCTTTTCTCCTATATATATCCAGAACAGTACAGTCTAGAATGTTACAGTATATTTTAAATCATACAAGAACATGTAGCAAAAATATATGCGAGTTGGCAACACTTCCCGCCTGGCGTCTGGCCGCGCCCCGCGGGGCGCGGGCGGCTCGTCTTGTTCCCCGCCCCCCTGCTCGTTCCTCCCGGAGCCTTCTAGAGGCCTATGGTCGCCGGGGGAAGCTTCCAGCACAATACTATAAACTATAAAAGCTATATCCATCCATAAATATACTGTGTGGCCCGACCCTTCGTATATTTTCCGCATGTGGCCCTCTGTTAAAAAAGTTTGGACACCCCTGACCTAGTCAGACTAAGGTGCTTTCTCTAGAGCGTTAAATAGCCTACTTACAGACTTGCAGCCAGATACTGAACAACTGCAAGGCATTTGTGATTTGACAAGAACAAGCACCCCATACACCACCGCAGGGCACCGCTTCCGGCTGGCTACTGAGGCGTAAGCCATAGCTGAACCCACCGCCACCAACCTTCCACCTGATGACTTCATGCACCAATTGATTCAAAATTTGACTCGCTTTCCAGTAGACCATGTCCTTTGATCCTGGTCTTGGAGAGAGTAGTGTTTGAGGCTCTTCGTCTCATCAAGTCCACTCCGCCACAATGTTGCCTCTCTCTATTTTATCGATATTTTCATAGTGACTGCTCCTCTAAACTCGCTAATTGCACCCCCCCCCCCCGCCTCTCCTGCGACTCCGCTGCACTCGACTTTCTTTCTCATTCCTATACTGTCCAAATCCCTTATGCTAGAGTTAACCAACATTTTCATTCTTTCATCCATTACACTGGTTTGCATTTTCTCCTGCCTACTACTTGAACTATATCAAGAGGAGAGCATCGTGACACCTCTCCATCCGAAACTGACCTGAATTTTTGCCACCCTTCTAATTATATATATATATATATATATATATATATATATATATATATATATATATATATATATATATATATATATATATATATATAGGGGCAGTGATTAGCGGCCTTTTTTATCATACTTTTTATTTTGCCCTTGGGCTGCTTTTTTTTAAATGAAAAGAAGGAAGTTGGTGCAAGTGTTCCCATGAGCAAGTGACAAGGTGTGTTGACCTTCAGTAGCCGGAACGATGGAGTTCGTGTTCTCTCGAGTGAGGACACTACAGGGAAGTGAGAGAGAGAGAGAGAGAGAGAGAGAGAGAGAGAGAGAGAGAGACTTTTTTTTTTTAATTTCAATTCCTTCCCAGTTTTTCCTTTCATATATATTTGCCCTCGGCTGCATTCTTTGGTGTAAAAAATGATGACAGACGCATTGGTCTCAAGACAAACTGAAAGAGAGTAAGACAGACAGACTGAGAGAGAGGGCTAAGGAAGGGTTATTAAAGATAATTTTAGGAAAGAATAGTTAAGGAAAATACGGAGACGATAGCAAGGAAATAAAAGCGAGATCAGTAGTTTATATTCCATAAAAAGAAACGATATAATAAGTACAAACATATAAATAGTTAAAAGGAAGCGGACGATAAAACCAAAAGAGAAGATAATGAAGGTGGGCAGGGAAAGTAGAGTAGAGAAAATGGTGAACGCAGTAGAATAAGGAGAGTCAAAGAAAGGTTTGTGTAAGGATATGTCTAAAGGAAAAAGGATAGCATGAAAGAGGATTTGAAAGAAAATGTATACACGTAATATAAGAATAAGAAAAGAAAGCAGAGGCGAGGAAAAATAATATATTATTTTTCAGATCTTAATTAAATTGAATATTCTAATTAGAAACAAAAACTAAGTAAGGCATAAGTATAAAAAAATATAAATAAATATGCTTAGATAAACAATGATAGACAATGTCGTAGATAAAGGTCAAAGAGGACATGAAAAATTGGAGTAAAATGACTTCACAATTTGCATTTCTATTTCACTGGTTCACATACAGCCTCGCTTCAAAATTATATAGCCAACAGTGATATCTTCCTTTCTATCCTTCTTCCTTCTTACCTTCTTTCATTAATTTATTTCTGCCTACGTCTCTCTCTCTCTCTCTCTCTCTCTCTCTCTCTCTCTCTCTCTCTCTCTCTCTCTCTCTCTCTCTCTCTCTCTCTCACGCACACACACGCACACACACACAACTCTCATGTCACTTTTCAGTGTTATTCCTCCCCCTTCCCCAAGTCGTCCACCTCCTCCTCCGCAATCTTCGTTCCATCCCACTTCAAAGCCATTTCCCCTAAACCTCCTTCCTTCCATCCCGTTTTCCTGAAATTCCTACTGCTTTTCTTCCACCCTCGCCTCCTTCTTTTCCTTTTTCCCTCAATACCTCTGTCTCCCTTACCCCCTCCTTCTCTTGGGGTAGGCGAGAAATATAACTTTCAGGGGGGTTGTAAAATATCACATCCCATGTTAAATTCCTTATGTTCTAAGCGTATCTTCTCCCTTACTTACGGGCCGATGTCTTGCATTCAAAAAGCATTTTAATCAGGAAGGATGGGTGATTATCGTTTGCTATTGGTAAGTTTTCTACAGTAGAAAAAAAATATTTAAAAAAAATGACAAATATTTTTCAAAAATCAAAATCAACTTCAAACAATAGTTCCGATAGCAAACCCTATTTGTTGGATTTATGTAAAAAATATTATATTTATCGATTTTCACAGATAAATACGAAAATATATAAGTGACTCCTAAAATTTCCCATTTTCTTGACTAGTGGTGTGAGAGAGCGTAAGAGTACCATGACAGACCATGAAAAAAAAATCCTAAATTTAAAGAGGGGTGAAAACATGGTTGCAAGCCAGTGGCGCCGCGCGGAAGCTCATTGCAGGGCGTTGCGTTGCATGTTGCAAACCACTGTATTATTTTTTCATCATATTCATTCATATACTAAAAAAAAGAGGAAATTTCGCAGAATTTTAATAGCCAAAAATATAAAAAAGTTTTTTTTTCAGGCCGACCATTTACAACCCCCCCCTTAAGCAGTTTTATGGAGAGAGAGAGAGAGA